>NW_015386780.1:409702-414910 GCF_001527695.2 Protobothrops mucrosquamatus | reverse complement strand
GGGAGGATTTTAGGTAGGGATGATTTTAAGAAAATTTTAATTGACACACAGCTTCCAATATTTGGCTTTTAATTTGGTTTTATGGGGGTTTTTTGTTTTTTGATGTATTTTGTTTGTATCTGTTTTAATATGCTGTGCACCGCCCTGAGTCCTACGGGAGAAGGGCGGTATATAAATTAAATTATTAAATTAAATTAAAATTAATAAAAATTAAATCCCACTCAGAACTAAGGGGATGAATGGGGCTAAGATTAAGAGTAAGCTGCCTGGTGATGTCAATGGCTAAAATGAAAACAGAGATGGGGTCGTGATTCAGTCCTTCAACTAGGTTGCCTCATTGATCCTCAAAGCATTTCACCCTTCAGTGAAACATAATCAAGGCAAGCCATTTTCACTAGGCTCTTCTCAGAAAGAACAATGGTTTGGTTCTCCAAATGAACTCTCCACTTATTGTCATCAAGAGCTTTGCTGAGACATTTTTTCTCCTAGCATTGAGCAAGTGGAACTAAAGACACTGTCATAGTTCCATGAATTAGCTGATTTGTCTGAAGGTGAAGTGCACTTATTTTGAAACTCCTGGGAGTCGAAAGAAATGCATCTCTAACTTCTCTGTCTGGCTGTCTCTCTTTTTTTCTCTCTCTCTCTCTCCATTCTCACTCTTAAAAACTAGCAAGAAACCATTTCAGTCTGCATCAATCATTAATTAGGATAAGCTTTGAATCAAGGTCTATTTGAAATGTGTGGCTTGAAGATAAGCGTAGGTTGAGAACTAAAATGAACTGTATATATATTAACACATCTACATCAATTCCATGCATATTCAAAAACCCTAGAAATAATTTACTTCCTGTTTGCTCTGCTATTGAGAAACCTTGAAAGAAGAATTGGTATTTAGGTGTCATTATCTGAAATGGTTAGAGCAGACTCCCCAACCCTTCCCCCCAGTCCATTGACCGGCACATTCCAGAAACCGGACTGTGTAAAGAAGGCCCATCCATGGGATGTAGGCAGCATGCAAAACCACATCCCCTCTGGTCAGCAGAAAAACCTCTCTCCACGGAACTGGTCTCTGGTGTCCCAAAGCTTGGAGGCCGCTAGGTTAGAGGACCTTAATAGCATGCATTTCTGTAGCAGCTTCCACATATTTTTGCTGTTATCATGAGAATGAAGAAAGTAGTTTTGTAGCATCACACTGTATGTTTTGCCTCTTTGGGTGCAATGCTGTGCTGCATTTAGAAACGAGGCAGAACTTGCAATATAAACTGTCTTCTCTCACAAATCCCACTCCATTGCAGAAATCACTGCAAACTTTTCAAGAAGCAAATGACCCGAAGAACCAATGAAGAACAAATTGGCACTTTGAAATGTCAACTCAGGCTTGGGATCTCAGACTGAGTAGCTTTTGGGTGAATTCCAAACTTTCTTTTAGCTCACGTTCCTGGAGTATTTCTCCTGCTAAACTCATCAGCTTGCCCTGTTTCAGGTCCTCCAGACTACCAAACCCTGATACACCATTTGTGTTGCATAGAATAATATTCAGCAAGATTGAAGTGCTCATATCTTGCAACAACAACAACAACAAAAATCTATTAAAGTGCTTTGGAAATCCAAAAGACAGAAAATGAGTGCAGCTGTCAATTATTAAAGGGACATTAATCAATGTAAATGTCTTTTAGATAAATTAGTTTAGAACTAGGACACTGCTCCTAAGAAAACAAATGTGAAACAAATTCTCCTTAGTCTTAAATTTGTCTTACTAAACAATAATTGGCAGCTATAATAGCAGGCTGGAATGACCTGTATTTTAAGAAGCATCTAATGCTTGTACACTGAAGCTTGCTCCCATTTGAGATCTTCCGAATATATTGGATTACAACACCCAATATCTGCAGCTTGTATTGGAGTAGAACAGAAGTGGGCCTTTGCTTACATCAAGGGTCTCCTAACTTGGCAACTTTAAGATTTGTAGATTTCAACTCTCAGAATTTCTCAGCCACACATTTTTGAAGCCAACAAGTCTTAAAGTTGCCAAATTTGAGACCCCTGGTTTTCATGTTAACAACTTTACCCCTAATGCTTTGTTTGGGAAACAGTCACTGAGGAAAATAGATGGGAGATGATGAATCCCAATACTTTAGTCATTACAATGTATGGAAAGTAATTTTTCTAATCTGCATTATGACTTTGGGCATATTTGAGAATATTACCCTCCACCTTGTATAATTAGGTAATCTTAGATTCTGAAGAGACTTTATTTGCTCCTGCAGGTGGCCAGCTAGCTATGTTTGCAAGTCTTTATTCTTATCTTGCTCAAGATGATGGCAGCTTTTGGTGGACCTTAGCTGGTCTCATTTGGAAAACAGGGTCAGTTTTCCCATTGTGTTTGGATGGAGGAAATCCCTGGAGAATTTGAGCTCGATAGACTATTTTGGGAAGGTGAAAAAACATCCTTTTCTTCTCCATTTAAGATAACTCCATAACACTGCCAAAATCACTACATCACTACTATGCTCAGCAGAGGTTGAGCACAAATTGTGGGAATCTTTCCTTTTTATTCTCATCCAGCTGAGTAAAGTTCTGGATGCCTGACCCCGAGTTCTGATATATTGCTCCCCAGGCACATTAATTTGTACTTAAACATGAATCACAGAAGCTTTGCACCATGTAACACTCTTCCTAAACCTTTCAATACTGTTTTTGAACTTAAGACAACCTTTAAACAAGTGACTGATGATGTTGATCACTCCAGGATTTGCACTCCGTTTACAAGCTATTTACCTTTAGTCTGGTAACCTCTTTAAAAAATGAAGAGAAATCCCACTGAAGTACTGCTGTACCTTATGCAGTTTTTTAACTGCTTCTTCATCTTGAATTATAATAGAAGACACAATGGAATAGGTTACTTGCTAATTAATCCCTGCCTTTAATAGGCCCATTTAATAACTTCTTGAATGGAACTGTAAAATTCACAGGGAAGTGAAAATGCTAAGTGCTGATCTATAAATGGATGGGGATGATAATATTAAGGGAATGATTGGAATTAAGCTATCAACCTTCTCTATTTCCCTTTTACAATTAAAAGTCTGATTAAAGCTTCAGCATGTCAGGCCCCTTTGTAGCAAAATTATAAAAGAGACAGGTATTTGCAGCCATAGACTGCAAAGAGATGATTCAGTCCCTGTCATTTCTAGGGCAGGATGAAAATGGTTTCTATCAGAATTGTAGACTGTGCATATATATTTAAAAAAAACAACCAATCTGGTATCCTCTAGTTTTTTAAAACCACAATTGTGCAACTCCTTTGAGTTGGCTAAAGTGGATAGGATCTCAACTCAAACACATCAGGAAGGCACCAGGTTGCTAATTCCATTAACTGGTGATTCAATATGGAATAAGGTAGCAGACAAGGTAGAAGGGCTGATGAAACTGGCTTTCCTCTCCAAGGCAAAGGCAGATGGTTTTACACTTTGTCCATATCTAAATAATGGACAAGATATCTACAGAAATTTATATCTCCTTTTCCTTTATTTGGTTTCAGAGGATATTACTCTGGTTTTGATAAGCAAGTCCTGTTGAGGCTGGGTGCCAGTGTGGTGATACCAGCTCCCCCCACCATCTCTTTTTTTTAAAAATACACTTATTTTAAAGGCACCAGAAGTATTGCTTTATTGGATCAAGGATTTGTGAAACACAACACAAGTGGTTAATAGGTGCATTAGGGCAGTTTTTATTCCAAGAATGGTGTTGCTCCTTGAACCATTCAACTCATGTTCTCTATATGCTCCATTGATAAAGATTATTGAATTGCAAATGCCTTCCTAGTATTAATCAGTTTATCATTAATCTTAACAGCATCTTTGTGGTGTTACCAGAATTGTAAGTAGAACAGTATATCCATCAGGAACACTAGATATCAGGGGGATATCAGGAAATATGGAAATATGGACATGTAGCTAATTTATTTGGGAACCACCTTCTGTAGAGCATAGATATCTGAGTTAAATTAGAGAATACATATGGCATTTCTAAGGGACACTGTGTACAGTGTACACTGCTGAGAAAGCTGATTGATCTGCTGTCACTTTGTTTCTCTCTCCATTGCGCCTTTTTTCCTATCAAAAGATTGCAGAAATAGCAATAATCAGAAGACTCTGAAGCTCATGTAATATAGAATACAGGCAGAAAACAATGGGCTTCATAAAACCCTTGGAAGTGGCAAATATTACTAAGAAGGAAAAAAATCATCACAGGAGAGTTTATTAACCCATTAAGGATTTCTTTCATTTATTTATTTCACTTGGATTGCCGACATAATGTTGTGCTGCTTTAAAAAAATGGTAAGCAGTTTTCTAGTTCAGTCTGATTTATTTTTTTAATTTCTTTGACTCATCTCCCAAACATTGTGTCATAGAATACCCACCAGTAGTTTGACTATTTCAAAAGTCGGTTAGACACACTATGGCTCCATTGCTCTTGTAGTGGAGAATATACACAGCTGAGGTTGAATCCTTGGTATTCTCTAAGTGTGTTTTTCCTCTTGCAAATATTTCACTAACTGGTTAGGTAGTATTATCAATGTAATCATGGTCCCTATATAAAGAAAAGCAAACTCAGAAAACACCGAGAGCCAAACTTTATATGGCTATATTGACATATTACATTATCACAATTCTCTAAAACTAGAGTTGATAGAACAAAACAAAATTTGAGCAAGGTGATCAAACCGGTCAGTCAAAGAGGAGATCAACCCTGACTGCTCTTTAGGACTTCCGGTGGCAGGCGCCTTTGCTGGATGCAGCTGTTTGCTGCTCCCGCCTGTTTTTGCGTAAAAGCCGTTCTGACAGCCTGCATCAGCTGTCAAATGGCTTGATACCTTTCCCCTGGGCATAGGGGGATAGGTGAGCTGCCCGAGGTAGGAGTTGAGTTCCCGAGTCGTCCCTTGTGGATGATGTAGGTGAGAACTCCTCCGGAGCCCCGGGCTTCTCCGCGATCCAGGACGCCTTCGCTGCAGCGAAGCTAGAAGCCGCCGCCACCGCTGCAACTTAAAGATAACTGTGAGTTTGCCGTGTAAGCAGACGAACCGACCCTGGAAGTCTGTTTTGTAATTTATGGACTATACTCTAACTTGGATAATATGTTCTTCCCTGCATTTGAGTTGGAATGAGGGAAAGTGAACTTAAAATGGCGATGACTTGATACTTTTCAGCA
>NW_015386780.1:404471-406239 GCF_001527695.2 Protobothrops mucrosquamatus | reverse complement strand
CCTACTTATGTAGAATAATATTTTGTGGAGTTAGGGATATTAATACTAGTTTACTTTTAGTTGAATAGTATCCTGGGATTAGGTTTGGGAAGTCCGGGGGTGGGGGGTGGGGGGTAGGGTTTTTACACTGTGATGTATTTGTGATGTGCTTTTTTTTATGATGAAAATAATAAAAATTTATATTTGAAAAAAAAAAAAAAAAGACGAAAAGATGAAAAGAAAAAAAAAACCCTGACTGCTCTTTAGAAGACCAGATCCTGAAGTTGAAACTCAAGTACTTTGGCCACCTAATGAGAAGGAAGGACTCACTGGAGAAGAGCCTAATGCTGGGAAAGATTGAGGGCAATAGACAAAGGGGACAACAGAGAATGAGGTGGCTGGATGGAGTCACTGAAGCAGTAGGAGTGAGCTTAAATGGACTCCAGAAGATGGTAGAGGACAGGAAAGCCTGGAGGAACGTTGGACATGGGGTCGCGATGGGTCGGACACAACCTCGCAACTAACAACAACAACAAAGTGGTGAAGGAAAGAGAAGAGAAGAGGAGAGGAAGAAGAGGGAAGTAGGGAAGAAAGAGAAGAAAGGGAGAAAGAAGGTAGAAAAGAAGGAGTGTGGATGCAGTGAAAGGGGAAATGGGCAAGCAACACCAAAAGTCATGTGTATGTATTTATTTCATTAAAAGTATCTTATATATAAGAATGTAAAAAGAATGTATGTTAACATCTGATAAATATCATGGTATATGTATGGGGGAGAGTTTGGAAAAATAAAAAATAAATAATTAAAAAAAACACAATCTTCATAGTCCTGTTTTCAAATTAAAGTAAAGATGTCATCAGTAAGCCAAAACAAAGGTATAGTTACAAACCATAATTTGCTATCCTAAATTATGGTTTACTCACATTCACACATAAACTCATTTGTATTTTGTGTTATTATTATTTTAATATTTTTTAAAAAGCCAATGAAACATGATTTCATTGATGAGCCATGGTGACACAGTGTTTAGAATGCAGTATTGCAGGTTATTTCTGCTGACTGCTAGCTGGCTGCAGTTTGGCAGTTTAATTCTCACCAGCCCAAGGTTGACTCATCCTTCCATCCTTCTGAGATTGGTAAAATGAGGACCCAGATTGCTGGGGGCAATATGCTGACTCTGTAAACTACTTAGAGAGCATTGTTAAGTGGTATATAGGTCTAAGTTCTATTGCTATTTAGACCAACCCAGCCTTTTAAAGCAGATTTGCTAATAACCACCATAAATGCAATTAGTTTGTTGAATGAAACATAAGACCTTAAAACAGATATTTAAGTTAAAATCTCAATTCAGCTGATCCCATTGCAACTCCAGTCAGCAGGATATTCATGAAGTGTGAAAAAAATCAGGTGGCAACTGCATTAAGAAAGGGCAGGATGTGGTCACCAACTTGAATTTTTGATGCTTGCCTCCTGGAGGCACTCTTGCTTATCACTGACCTTGGCTTGTCAGTGTGGAAAAATAATAATACATTATAATAAGCTAGCAGGAATATCTTTGGGCGATGATCATTAGTCCATAATGTTATGTCTCTTGTGTCTGGTCACATTTCCAGAATAATATGGAACTCCCTCAAATCAGGCTAATGCAGTGGTGGGATTCAGCCGGTTCGCAACACTTTGGCAGAACCAGTAGCTAATTTTTTGTTGCCCAGGCCCAGAATGGACTTCTGGAAGTGGCATCCACACAGAGAACCGGTTGTTCACATATTTGAATCCCACCACTGGGTTAAT
>NW_015386780.1:359612-401299 GCF_001527695.2 Protobothrops mucrosquamatus | reverse complement strand
TCCCTAGTCCCTAGCACTACAGAAACGAGCCAGGAATCCTACATTCCTTCAGGGAACACGGGAATGAACTCACAGGGGTTAGATAACTCCATGGAGGGTAGGTCAACCAGGTTTAGCGACCAACAGGGCCCGGACTGCTCAATTACAGGCGATGGGCTGGAAAGCCAAGCTGAAGTCACTGGTCATTCACAGAGCACTTAACCTAGAGCAAGCGGCAATGGGGATAACAATACAAACTCTCCAGGTCTGAGAAGGTCGCTCAGGGTAAGAGGCCCTCCCAAATACCTAGCCGATTATGTAAGGTGAACAGGTACATAGAATAGCTGACCTAAAGGGTTGGCTGGTTGTCTTAATGTAACAAGGTCGGGGGACACTGGATCTAGTTCAAAGGGACAGTCCCACACCTTATACATTGTGTAACTTTATTCCATTATTAATTATATTACCATCTATAGGATGGCGTCCTTGTGGGTGCAATCTTATTTCATCCAGGGGAAAGGGGTGTTGTGTCCTGAGCCTGCAAGATGCAGGCTCAGGACGTTGCAAGAGTCCTGGGCATTTGCAGATGCTGCCCGGGACCAGACTGAGCGGCGCCAGCCTTGTGCGTCTCAAGCGCCATTATTCCCAGGACTTAACAATACCTATTTCTCAGACTATACAATTTCAGATACTGTCAACCTATCTCTTGCAAGATCCTTCTTTAGATCGCAGCTCTTGATCTTCTGATAGGCTTCAACTTTTCACACTATATCCACAGCTATTTCTATTTAATCAGTCTGTTATGATTCTAAAGATGTGCCTTCTTTGGCCTAGTGCTCTCAACAGTAGCATAATTGGCCTAACAATTTCAAGATACACGAGAACTGAAATAATATTTCTAATAGACATACGTTAGGAAAGTTAATCGAGGTACAAGCTTTATGTTTTTTAAAAAAGCAATTAAGTAATCCAGGAATATCAGCTAATGATGATTGTCTTAGTGTTTCTTCTATTGATTTATAAACCTGAGGATCATAAAAGCAATTGGAAATTTGGAAGCTATTGCACTGACATACTTCTTCTTGTAGAGTACAATAAGACCTTTGGTACTGAGAATTACTCTGTTCCTATAGCTTGCTTGCTTATTTATTTATTTATTTATGGTATTAAATGTATAGGTTGCTGAATTCCATTACAACTTTGGCAGGGTGCAATTAAAAAAAATATTCAAAACAATGCAATACAAACAACACAAAAATCTAATGTCCAAAAAAATAAATAACACAAAATCTAATAATCCAAGCATCTCACAAACAGCTGGTCATCCCTACTAGACCAAGGCCTGGGCAAGAGCCAAGTCTTAAGAGCTTATTAAATAAAATCAGGGTAGGGAATGAGTGAATAGCAGGGAGGATATCATTTCAGCAGACAGGAACTACACAGTTCCTTCTTGGGTCCCATCAATCTTTAATTAATTAATTAAAGGGACCAAAACATGCTGATTTTATTGGATTGTATGGGACAAGTAGGAACTAGGAACAAATATGCTTGCTCAGATAATCAGCTTCAGTGCTATGAAGGGCTTTATTATTTTGTCACTTGAATAAAAAGGCTAGTTCCAATAATAACCCAACAAAATATTCATGAATCAACCTTGGTAATTTTCCCACCCATAAAGATACAAATCAAGTTGCAAATAATTTTTTCAGTTTAATTCATAGACTCTAATTAAAATAAGTTTGTATCCAAAAGATTGTGCCCACCTTTGTTTTGTAACATTCAATCCTTTCCAGTTTTCAGGTACTATATCTTGGTTTATATTCTATTGCATTTGTTCTGTGTCAGAGAAACAAAATTAACTTCCACAGAATCTATTTTGCAAACTATAGACAAGTATTTTTTCAGTTACAAGATCATATTTTATAATGAATGAACCTGTTAAAAATTCTACAAAATATTTCCAGGGTGAATTTCCCTTATGCTGCAATAAGAGCGAGTAAACTAGCTTCATGCTTAATGCATTTGAATACTTCACATTTTGCCAGTATTAGCAAAAAAGGGTCATTTTTCTGGTTATGCATTCCACAGTTCAAGAACTTTTGCAAATAGTTTACACCAGGATCTGTTCCCAGTTTAATAATGATATTGTCAAACGGGGGAATATATTAACTATTGAAATTTGCAATGAGTGAACTGTAATTCATGTTAAAATAACTATCACTTTTGAAATATATCTTAGGAATGTTTTTCTCCATTTCACTTGTAGCACTTGGGCAAAGGAAAGAAGATGACTTAACACATCCATCTTCCAATGACTAATAGGCAATATATATTCGCCATTCATTTGTGCTAAGGTAGAGATCTCTTGTTTTTTGTATAAGTATATATTTGCACTCGGATCCAGTCTTTTTTCCACACACAAGGAATAATTAGCTCACTCAAGGGAATGGAATAAGAAAAAAAAAGATGGAGAGAGCAGAAATGCAGCTCTTATTGCATAGAAAGTATGTATGTGCATACAGGTAGTCTTTATTACAATTCATTTAGTGACCATTCAAAGTTACAATGACGCTGTAAAAGGTGACTTATGACCATTTTTCACACTTACACCATTGCAGCATCCCCATGTTCACATGATCAAAATTCAGATGCCTGGTAACTGGTTCATATTTATGACGGTTTTGCGACCTTCTGACAAGCAAAGTCAAAAGGGAAACCAGATTCTCTTAACAATTGTGGTTACTAACTTAACAATTGCAGTCATTCACTTAACTGTGGCAAGAAAGGTCGTACAACGGGGCAAAACTCACTTCACAAATGTTTCACTTTGTAACATAAATTTTGGGCTCAATTGAGGTCGTAACTCAAGGACTACCTGTATATGGAGCAAATGGAAAGTAAAAGCCCAATTGGACCTAGTGGTGGTAGAAGAAGGTGGGCCTGTGACTCCTAAGCTGGGAGAGTGGCTCCAGCAGATCCCAGGAAGAACATCAGAGCCTCTGTCCAAAAAAGTGCAGTGCTGGGAACAGCCAAGATCCTATGCAAAACCCTCAAACTCCCAGGCTTCTAATACAGAACCAGAGATGGAGGAAGACACAGACCACCCCTAGGGAAAAGAGATTTTTTTTTTTATGGAAGTAGGAGAGTAGGCAAAATGAAAATGACATCCTGGTCATTTTTGGCACATAGAAAATTACTACTTTGGTGAGTAAGCCAAGGCTTTTGTATCTGTATCTCTAATATGACACTGGGGATAACAATATAGTTGGTACTGCAACATTTGGTTGCTCAGGTACTCATAGAATGAATTTATTCCTTAAAGAATAGTTGATATCTTATAAGGTTTATGAAATTTGGTGCATTTAAAAGAATCATTCCATGGCACCCGTGATTAAAAATCCCCAGTCAAGACAATTCCTTCATTTTATCCCAATAAAAATAACCCAGGAGTTAGGCTAAAAGCACAACACTCTCAAAATCACTGACTGAACCTGAATCTCTGTCCAAGTTCACCATCTTACAACCATATCATATTCGATACCTATATTATATATGTCTCAGTATGCATTGTGTCTATTTTCCTGGCTGCTGATTTAAATATCAGAGGAGTCCACCAGTGTTGTTCCTTACCATAATTAAAAAAATAAAAATTGTGAATCAGGCTAATATCATTGTTTAGAAGAAGCATTGCAGGATCAGGTTTTTCCAGTTTTATTTATTTCTTTATTAAGGCCCACTAATGGCCAAACAGTGATGAATCTTGATGGAAGTGAAACTTCCACTCCATGAGATGGAAACAAATGTGATACCTGATGACACTTTTAAATCAAGCTTTAGTCACTCAACATGCCAAAGATGACACTCTTAAAAACTATGCCAACATGCAGATATAAGGACAATTACAAAAATAATTGGCTAAAGTCAAGTGTGGCAGTGAAACAATTAAGAGCATGGCAATTAGAAGGGGAAAAAACTCCTTCCTTTGGTATCCTAACCCATGTTTAGTTTGCTCGCTGGTGAAACCAGCGTAGTTGAATTGGGAAAGATTTTAGACATGAATCCTGTGATCCCAGCTTTCATCTGAAGGTGGCTTTTGGTGTTTGGTGTCCCCTGTTGTTTAGACATTTCACATGAGATGCTTTCAAACAAAGGATTACTAGCTTATGCAAGGAAGCCACAATTCAACTTTAATTGTGATGATGCAGTTCGTCTTCTGACAGTTCCAATAGCAGAAGCACCTAGAAGATCATCAGAGGAACACAAAAGCAACACAATAATTTTCTTCCACTCTATAAAAGGATTATGCTGCTTCACAAAACAACTTTGAATTGGTGCTTCACTCAGAATCATCAAATCAAAAGAGTCCTTTGAAACTTGGCACAGTGATGATTTATAAGAAACCAGAGGTGGGATAGCGACATGCAATGTTAGGGTCACTGCATGTTTGTTGTTGCTATAATGCTCTGTTTATCACCGTGTGGACCTTGATTTAAGCAGTAACTCTTCTACAGCATCCCCACCAAGAGTTTGTGTGTAAGCCTCACTAGAAAGTGATTTTGTGGACAGAAAGTTTTCTAAAGAGAAGTTCCCTAACAGAGTTCTTCCTGAAGAAAAATAACATTGATTCTGTTAATCCTGAGAATGATTTTATTTGAAATATGTTGAGATTTCTATGTATAAGAATGTTTTATAAGAATAAGTCTTCTAGCTAAGTATGGCCCAAGGCATTTATCAATTTCCATTTTCTTGCATTGCTCTTACCAATCTCTTTTATTTGCTCTCCCATGGCTAATTTTTCATTCATTTAAAACAGAGAAAAATATTGCAAGCTATACCTAAGTTAAATAATACAAAATGGGGAAGAGTGGAAAAAATGAGCTTTTTCTTTTAAATGGCTTGAGTGGTTGCTAATTCAATAAGCCAAGATGGGTTTTCCCCCATTTTCCCCCTTTTCCACTGTGCTATCACTTACCAATTCTGGGTAAGACATTTTCTTCTGATTTGACTTTCTTGATCAGTTTATAAATTACTATAAACAATTGTCATGTTCACCATTTTTTTACTTTTGTTCCCCTTAACAATATAAAATACATTCTCATCTACAAATGGATTAATTATTTCAAACATTCTTACTTGTTTTTTCACTCTAAATCCCTGTAGCATAGTTTATAAATTTCCGAAGTGACAGAGAGTCTCACTTCAGGTCTTTTGAGGTCATTTGATGTCTAAGTGACATGACACAAAAAGAAAAGAAATAGGAAAGGAAAAAGAAAAAACAAAAAACAACCACAGCTCCAGCCTTTAAAGTTATGGCTCTTACCTAACAAGAAGCATAACAGAATACAGTACAATACTACAAATACAGTAAAAAAGATTGGAAATCCAGAAACAACATGTCTACTCTGCAACGAACCTGGCTGAAGCCATCTTGCTCATTTTCGGTTGCCACAAGAATGGGAGTTATGAAGTTTTATGCTAGTCTAAACAATTCTCTGTCCTGTGGGAATCAAGGTCATTTCTGTTCATTAGACTGGGGGCTGAGCCTTATGTTAGAAAGCCCACCAAACTATTCTATTGGGAAACATAGGTGACTGCATAGTACTGGGGTGGGAAGTTTAACTTTGTAATAATGTAACTTTTTGGAGAGAATTTAGTCATTTTTGACTGAGCTGATACTTTGTAACCAATAAACATGTTCTTAGAGGAAAACTCAAGCCTCAGAGTTCTGTTTTAGTTGGTCTCATCTATTGGAACCATGACACAACAATCATTTAAAACAACACCATACAAGGCATGAGTGTCAAACTTGATCATGTCACATGACGTATCGTGATGTATGGTGATGTTTTTTGCCTTTGTGGAGCCAGGGTAGGCGTGGCCTGCACATGACGCATCCAGTCTGCGAGCCACCAGTTTGACAAGGGATTTATCACCAGCACTAATCCTCAGACTGATGAGAGTTAAAGGGTCATTTAAATAGGGTCAGGATGAGGCCTGTATAATCTCAGAAGGTAGGGGATAGAATGGTGTTCCAGAGGTACCATGACAGGGAAAGATAGATAAAAACTATCAACCTCATTACTGAAAGCAAACTTTCAGGAAATAGAAGGTTAAATTAGTATTCATTCCAAGAGACCTGTCAATGAAAATTTGCCTGAGGTCAAATTCAGTGCATATTATCAGAGGCATGGAAAGGAAAGGCAAAAGATTTATAAGAAATATGTCAACATTTTTCAAGTACTCAGTGATAGCAGTGGGTGTGAAAGGCACTGAGGCAATAACCACAATTTCCTTGAAGGGAGAATAGAGTTTTGTGGTTGAATACTTATTAAAGCCAGTTAGAAGCACCTGGGGAAAAAAATCTGCTCAGCCATTTCAGAAATAACACAAACAGGGTTAAAACCTTTAGGAGGAAATACCACTTTTAAAATTTCCCAGTGTGCAGGAAAAACAGCAAGGTCACACCATGAGTCAAAACTGAAGATGTAGTTTACAACAGCCATCCAATAATGGGAAATATTTTTTCCACTTCCATATACATAAAGAAGGAATGGAAATGCATTAAATAACATTAATGCAAAGCAGAACTCTGATGTTTCCTAAGAAGTAGTTCCCAAAGCAATTACAAAAAGAACTTAACACAAAATATTTATATTTAACCCATTGCATATTATTTTGCCTTTAAAACTTTTGAAGAATAAGGCAGGAAAAGAAAAGAAAAACTACCTATTCCACCTTTCCATCTAAGGAGGATGTATCAAATCCATATTCAAAAATAGGAGAAAGTACTACATATCCCCCTGTGCTAAACACGGATTGTAAATCTAACATTTGAATAAACATTTGTTTGTTAGATTGGAAAGCAACATATTTTAACTTAGCAAATTTTATTGTATTTCATGTGTATAAGCATGCATGTATGAATGATTTAGTCAAGGTAACGAGGTTCTACTTTAAAATTCTGTCCATATTTCAGATAGGAAGATAATGTTGTGTTTCTAATAAACCTCTGTAAAATTGTCTTCTTGTTTGCCATTAGGTGATTGTTTTCATTCTTGACCATAAAAAGAATATTGTTTATCCTGTTACATCCTTTTGCCATAAGGAAATCACAGAATGATGATTAGAACTAGCTGACAAAGATGCTCATTTTGTATCTTGAAACTTACAGAAAATGGGTATATTCACTAGAGATTATTGATGCCCTCTAAATATATAAAGAGACAAAGGTGCTGTCATTTTTCCATTTGTTATAACTAATGCCTGTATAATGGAGCCCTATTAATAGAGAAGAAGATTTGCATAAGACTACAATTTATTGGAAGTTTGTATCAGTGAACACAGGCAACAGGTGACAAATTCTAAGTGTTTCAAGTGTGAGCTGTATTTAAATGTTGTTTAAATCGCTGATAGGCTATTGGGTAAGATTCCTAATTTCATTGTCTCACCATCATGTTTTTTTTTCTTTTTCTTTTTTTGCAGTAAATTAAGGCAGTCAGACTTTGGCAAAAACCCAATGATTTATTTGCCAATTTGAGTTTTGTCAAATTGGGTCAGAGGCATTTCTGCTCTTTTTGCAGGTCCATTCAAACCCCAGGAAAAGAAGGTAGAAGCACTGGGGATGCTGTTGAAGGAGCAGGGGAAGTATTTGCTCTCTTTGCTTTTCTGAAACAATAAAAAGTCCTGGCACAAGAAATTTGGTGATACGATGTTTGATACCAAAGAAAAATATTGCTACTTCATGGGATACAACAAGTAATGATACTTCAAACATATCTTTTGCAATTCCTCCTGGGCATTTGCATAGGTGTGCATGCAAGACACCATTCTTCATCTTGTGGATAGCATCTACAGGGCAAAGTCACTGCATCAGGTATCTTAGAGTTCCCTTGCAGTGGACAGAAAATATTTTTCTTCCTGGCTTCATTAGGACCATTTTAAGGACAAAATGGGGTCCCTTCCACCTTTTACAAGTAGATTGTTCCAGGCGGCAACATCTTATGAAGCTGGAGAATGGCTGGAGTTCAAGACCTCCTTATCCATCCCATATGCAGAGAACAAAGAAACTGGAACAATGCTTTTATATGCTGACACATTAATGAATCACCTATTCATTGGAACATCTTGCAGTGTAAATATCAAAAAGGACTTTCAAGATTCTTCTGGTGTAGAGTATTTTCTTTGATGAAGCAGGTGTCATTAATCTCAAGTGTTGCAGCAAGTGGTAATCGCCTCCTGCCGCCCCATGTGCCTGCTGGCTGTGTGGGAGGATGCCTGCTGTCTTGTTTATCTATTTGGAAGATAGTCCCATAGATCAGTGCTTTTAAAATAATACGTCTCTTCCAGCTACTTGTTTACTTTGAGGTGAATCTTCTTATAGTTGCAAATTGCTTCTGGCATCTGCTCTGAATCAAACTTTCTGTCTTTCCAGTCCCCCTTTCTTTCTTATAAACAGCCCTATATCCAGGCCTGTCAGGATCAAACCCACTTTATTTCCAGTGATCAAAAAGTGACCCATCCCTGTACTATTTACACTGTCAGTACTTGGAGGTTACTTTGTTCTTTTGATGCAAGAGCCTTCCTTTAGCTTTCACTCCAGAGCAGCGGATGTGTTTGTCCTGAGCTCTGGCCATAATCAGCATCATGTCGTATCATCTCAATCTCCACCTTTCAAATATTAAGCCCAGTTATGCTTCATAGATGCCATATAATTGCTTAAATGAGAGAAATGGGGGCTGTACATTGTGGAGTTATAACTGCTGAACATTTTAAAGACTTTTGGGGTCTGGAAGCAGTTTAACGTAATCTAAATTTAAGGTAATTTAGATCTCTAGTAAGAAAAATCATAACCCTAATTCTATGGGGTTTTGACACATTATGCAAAGACTTGCTTTCTGAAGAAGACTAATTTTGGAAAAGGTAGAAAGAAAGAGTAGAACAGGATGATCAACAGCAAAGTGAATGGACTTTGTTAATTATAATGGTAATGAATGCACTGTTGGAATAGCTGAAGAAACAGGTTAAGGATAGATTATCATGGAGAAAATCTACCTATATAGCCAACAATGACTTGATGGCATGTAATCAATCCTCTATAGAGAGGAGGAAAGGGGGAGGTTGAGGAGTGAAATGGATACATTTCTTCAAGATGTTGATAATTGGAATTAATAACACTAAGGAGAAACTTCCTGACAGTTAGAACAATTAACCAATGGAACAACCTGCCTCCAGAAGCGGTGAATGCTCCAACACTGGAAGTTTTTAAGAAGAGACTGGACAGCCATTTGTCCAAAATAGTGTAGGGTTTCCTGCCTGAGCAGGAGGTTGGACTCGATGACCTCCAAGGTCCCTTCCAACTTTATTATTATTATTATTATTATTATTATTATTATTATTATTATTATTATTATTATTATTATTATTATTATTATTAAAAAAGAAAAGAAAATGGGATCCTGTACTCTCCATGGGAATTATAGGTGGTCAAAAAAATATAAAGTGGATATTGGGGCTGCTTTATATGCACGTGGTTGAGAGTTGCCATAATTCTTCTGCAAAATACCTTTTGCTTTGGCAATATTATTTTACCTGCCTAGAGAACTATACATATGTTCAAGGGGAATAAAAAGAAAAATCTAGTCTCATGGTATAATATTGCTACCAATGAGCAGCTAATATGTGGCTGAGAGTTTAGCAGTATATGAGTTTAATATTATTATTGTTGGTTGCAGAATCTGCCAGATATTCACTGGATTTGGCATTTTAATCCACCTATCAGATCCTTCCCAGGGACATGAGCTATCACTTCCATATTTTTTAAAAAACAAGATTAAGAAACAACTACAAATACCAATTTAATAAATTATTAAATAAATGTGATCAAATTAATAAATGTAATAATTGTTTAATAGCAAACAAATGTTATAATTATCCATTTTGGTGAATATTAGAGGAAAAAGAAATAACATTGTTGTATGTGTATTCTATAGGCTACTCAACCAAGTGAAGGAAATGGACCTTTTGCTAATCAGCCAAATAGGTTTGCAGAAAACCTACTACTGTAATAGTAGTTTCATTACCCTGACATCAACTGGAAGATAAAATCTGCAGCAAGTCAGACATCAGACAGATTACTGACCTGACTAGCTGACAACAGTGTTACCTAAAAGGTGGAGGAAGGAATTAGAGAGTCAGCTATACTGAATGTAATTCTTATTAAGAGGGATGATATGATTGAAGAGATGGAAGTTGTGAGAGCTTTGGAGGAAAGTAATCATGTCACACTAGAATTTAACATAATGCAGGTACAGGTAACTGAACATAGGCAAAGTAATGTTTTAGATTTTAAAAATGCTGGCTAAAACAAACTAAGAAAAAATAGGATTCCCTGGATAGAAATCCTAGAAGGAAAAGCAGTTCAGGATGCTTGGAAAACTCTGAAAAACAAAATAATAAACAAACAAATAAAAACAATACTACAGAGAAAGAAAAACAAGAGACCCCGGATGAAATCAGTATGGTTGCATAAAGAACTCCCTGAGAAACTGAGGGACAAAAAAGTCAAATATAAAAAAAGGAAAGCAGGGCAAATAACTATAACAGAATACCAGCAAATCTGCCAGGACTGAGTCAGAAAATATATGGCTCAGAATGAATTAAGATTTGCAACAAATGTCAAAAATAACAAAAAAAAATGGCTTCTTTCAGCATGTAAGGAATAAGAAGTAAATGAAGGAAATGATTGGTCCACCAATGGGAACAGATGATAAGAAGGTGATGGGCAGCAGGAGAAAATAGAACTGCTTAATTTCTTTGCATCAGTTTGTATGCAAAAGGAAAATATAGCCCGGCCTATCAAAAGCACCACCATGAGACACAGAGTGGAAGTCAGTACAGGCAAGAAATTGGGAGGAGAACATCCATCAACTCCAGATAAGTTTGGATCACCAGGACCAGATGGTCTGCATCCCAGTATCTCCTGTGATCTCAGAATCACTAGTCAAAATCTTTCAGAGCTCCTGGAGCATGGGGGAATTGCCAGAGGATTAGAAAAGAGCTGATGTGGTTCCAATCTTCAAAAAGGGAGAAAAGGTGGATCTAGGAAGCTACAGATCAATAAGTTATAAATCAATACCTCATAAAATTCTGGAAAAGATAATCAGATAACGGAACTGTGATCACCAAGAAATGAACAGGGCAATTACTAGAAGCCAGCATGGGTTAGTTAAAAATAATAATAAATCTTTATTGATTAGCCCTTGGGCCATATCAAAGTGCAAAGTTCCAGCAACAATTTATTACTAAAGTTTGATAAAATCAATTTAAAATGAAATTTGATAAAATACAGTTTAAAATGGGATTAGAGTAAAATACGACTTAAAATGAAATTGGAATAAAATACAGTCTAAAATGAAATTAAAATAGAGTAATTTAAAATATAGATAAAATATGATAAAATTATATCTTGGAGTAACCCTTGCAATCTACCCCAATCAGTCGCACATATGCAGATCTCAACCGAACCATTTTGTTTAAATACTGTGCTGTGTTAAATGTTATTTTCAAGTTCTGGCCGCACATAGGGTAAGTTGTTTTGATATGGGGATCCCAATGAGTCATTCATTTGGTATAAAGACCGAGGTACCTTTCTGTCACCCTCTTGTATAGGCAACAATCAAATAGTATGTGAGCCAGGTCTTCTACCTCTGCCGCTCCACAATTGTTAAAAATAGATCATACCGGACAAACTTATTCCCTTCTTTGATAAAGTGACTAAATTAGTGGATCAGAGAAACGCTGTAGATATACTATACTTGGACTTCAGTAAGGTATTTGATAAAGTAGACTACAGCCTACTTCTTCTAAAATAGAAAAATGTGGGATAGACAATACCACTACCATATGGATTCTCATGTGGCTGACCTACTGCAGTCAGCAAGTAGTCCTCAATGGAATTACATATACATGGATGGAGGAAGGCAGTGAAGTACTTCAAGGTTCTGTACTCTTTAACTTCTTCATACATTATCTAGAGGAAGGAATAGAAGGGAGGGTCATTAGATTTTCAGATGACACCAAACTGGGAGAATTGCTAGCACTTTGGAAGATAAACTCAAGATTTAGAAGGATCTTGACAGACTTGATTATTGGGTCCTACCCAACAAGAAGCAATTCAGTAGTGAAAAAGTAAGGTCATGCACTTAGGCAAGGAAAACAAAATGCACACATACAGAATAGGTGAGAGTTGGTTTAGCAGCAATAACTGTGAGAGGGATCTAGGTGTCCTAGTGGACAACCATTTAGGTATGAGTCAGCAGTGTACTGCAACTGCCAAAAAAGCCAATGCAGTCCTAGGCTGCATCAGAGAGATAGCATCAAAATACAAGAAATTATAATAATACCACTTTACTGTGTTAGTGAGGCCACACCAGTTTGTTTCACCAAGATGCTGAGGCCCCAGAAAGAGTGAAGAGAATAGCAACAAAGATAATAAGAGATCTGGATGCTAAAACATACCATGAATGGTTAAGGGAACTATGTATGTCTAGCCTAACAAACATCAGGAATAGGGGTGACATGATAGCTGTCTTCTGGTACTTAAAGGCTCTTATAGAGCAGCTGAGACCAGGCAAGAAGGAATGGGTTTGAAGCTCATCAAAGAGAGATCCAGCCTGGTACTAAGAAGAAAATTCCTGACAGTGAGAAGAATTAAACAACGGAACAGTTTACCACCCAGGATTCTAGGTGCTCCATCACTGGAGATTTTCAAGAAAAACTGAAAAACCATTTGTTTGGGATGGTGTAAAGTTTCCTGCTTTGGATAGGGGGTTGGACTAGAAGGCCTCCAAGGTCCCTTCCAGCCCTATGATTCTATTTTATATTTTTTTTACTTACTTGTTTCACTCATAAGCTTTAAATATTCCTAAATAGGGTAACATTTTCTCTGATATTTGCAAATTCTAATGTGATGGATCTTTCAATGCATTGGTCTAAGGGACCTGACTTTTAGTATAGCCTACCTCCCTCTCTTCCTTTCTGTTTCTAATGAAAATGTAATGTTTAAATTACATGTAATTAGTACAATTATGCCCAGAATTAATTAATTAAAAGTAATATTTTATGATTGTATGCAAAAGGAGTTTTGACAAATTAATATTAATATCTTGATACATTGGATCTGAAGTGGGGAACAGTATTTTTAAAGACTTTTAACATAAGTACACCTTGATTTTTTTTTCCTGCATACCAAGAAGGACAAGAATTTTTGCCTACTCAGTTCCTGTACTTGACTTCATTCTTTTGTATATCAGTTAATAACCATCGTATTGTGAGTTCTATATGGAAGCTAACATTGAGCAAGAAATAGGAGGAGATAGGACCTCATAAATTTTCATGTAGATTTGAGTTAAATTTAGATGAGCTGGACCTTGATCTTCTACCCTAAAGTTGTGCCTAATTCAAAACTGATTAACCATCAGCACCATCCTTTCAGGTCACTATTCTCCACTTTTAATGGACCTCTATAACTCTGTAGTGCAAATTAAAGATTGCCTCTTCCTTGGAGCATCTCATCCTGTGTAGCATTCCTCAAAGCAACTGCTAAAAGTTCCATAACGCTGATGTTAATGAAAGAAACAAGGAAGGAAATCAATATCATTACAGCATTCCATACAGCATACCAAACAGCTATCTGATAGAAGAAAATAGCGTATTTTCCAAGATGCCCAAACAACAAATTTCTTTGGTTGGGTCAAATATGTTTATGTATGGGTTTTCTTAATTTTATTCATAGTCTTATATTAACCAGTGTCTCAAGAGTGTACTTTTAATTAAGTTTGCAAGGTGTGGGGAGTGTGGTGGAGAAGAGGAACTTGTCTTGGATTTGGCATCAGAAATTCATACAGTCATTAAGGTCAATGACAATTGTTACATGTTTTCAGAATTGTCCTATAAAATATAGCTATGAAATACAGTTGTTATTCTGACAAAGCTAACAAAAATATTATTGGCTAAAGCAAACTATGCATTTGACTGATAAAATATTGGGATTTAAAATAGCCATATGGATTATAGATTTTAGAACATGGTTTGGAAGAAGAAATAAATTAAGTGCAACTTGCTTATTTATTTATTTATTATTTATATTTTTACCCCGCCCTTCTCCCTGCGGACTCAGGGCGGCTTACAGCCTTTTAAAAACAAATACATAAATACAAAAACTACTAAAGTTAAAATGTTAATTAAGATGAAATATTATTAGGCCTTTGTTATTTTAAAAAATATTATAAAACCCAGCTAAAAAATAGCCCTTAGGCCAGTCCTGCCAACTTAAATAACCATGTCTTGAGGGCGCGGCGGAAGGAAGGGAGATCCGGGATCACCCGGATCTCTGGGGGTAGTTCGTTCCATAGGGTGGGAGCTCCGACCGAGAAGGCCCTCCCCCTAGGGGGCCCCAGCCGGCACTGTCTGGCTGACGGCACCCTGAGGAGACCCACTCTGTGGGAGCGTATCGGCCGATGAGAGGTAATCTGAGACAGAAGGCGGTCTCGGAGATAGCCAGGTCCGATGCCATGGAGCGCTTTGAAGATGATAATCAACACCTTGAAGCGCACCCGGAAAGCCACCGGCAGCCAGTGCAGCTCACGCAGCAACGGCGTTACATGGGAGCGATGAGTCCCTCCCAACACTGCCCGCGCGGCTGCATTTTGGACTAACTGGAGCCTCCGAGTGCTCCTCAAGGGGAGCCCCATGTAGAGAGCATTGCAGTAGTCCAGGCGGGAGGTGACAAGAGCATGGGTGACTGTGCGCAAGGCGTCCTGGTCCAGAAAAGGCCGCAACTGGTAAATCAGGCGTACCTGGTAAAACGCCCCCCTGGCCACGGCCGTCAACNACAGCCACTCGGTCTTGGAAGGGTTGAGCCTGAGTCTGTTTCTCCCCATCCAGACCCTTACGGCCTCCAGGCACCGGGCCATCACGTCAAGGGCAACATTGGGGTGGCCTGGGGTGGAAATGTACAGCTGAGTGTCATCAGCGTACTGATGGAAATCCACCCCAAAGCCACGAATGATCTCACCCAGCGGCTTCACATACATTACTTGCTTGCTTTCTTGAAAGGATTTACATGCTGCACTGAAAAGACACAGTTGATGACAACATGGCAGTCATTCACTTAATTTTTCCCACTTCCAATATGCCATGAAATAATTTTGATCTGCATACATATCAGTTTCAATTTGTCTGTGGAGGCAACTGAACTTTCTTGTTTTTCTTTGGAAAAAAAAAGAAAGTCCAATTGCCTCTTGAAAAAGCACCTTTGGGACATCAGTTCCAATTATTATTTTTTTCACCATCTAGTCAAGTTATTGCTTCAAAGTAGTATGTTGTTTTACCATATCTTAAATAATTAACTTTCCCTAAAAATGTTTAGAAAAGACAGTCTTGGAGGCAAGAAGTCCGGGCAGTTTTCTTGGCAACATTTTTGGAAATTGTTTGCTACTGCTTCCTTCCTAGAGCTGAGAGAGGGTACGGAGCACAAAGTCAGCCAGCTGGTTTCATGACTAAGGTAGGACTAGAAGTAATGCATTAATTTTTAAAAAACCCTTCCCCACCCCTATGGATAACCTGTGTCTTCCTCAATCTTCTGTCCTCTTCAATCTTGGGTCCTCTGCCTCACAATACATTAGCTATTCTTAGTACTGCTCTCTTCTGGACAGAGAGCTTTGATATTCTTCCTGGGCTCAGTTAGATCCATTCTCCCAGCTTAGGAGTCACAGCCCTGAGAGCTCATACCAGAACTGGGACCACTTTGGCCTTTACTTTCCACATCCTCTCTTGTTCATCCTTCAGGTCCTGGTATTTCTCCAGCTACTCATAATCCTTCTTCCTGATGTTGCTGTCACTTGAAACCACTACCTCTATCACCACTGCTGTCTTTGGTCGATGTCAACTACCACAATTTCTGCTTGATTTACCAATACCTGCCTGACCTTCTGGATATGGAACTCCCACAGGATCTTACCCCGTTGTCCTCCATGACCTTCTATGAAATTTCCCTTTTGGACTTGGGAGGGTCTAGCCCATACACTGTGCAGATGTTCCTGTACAGAGTAGCTAGAGACTTGGTTGTATGGTTCAGTATATGCTGCTCCCTCCTGCAACTTACACCCTGCCACTGGATTGTCTCTGAGGCCTCTTTGCATAGTCTGCACCTCAGATTGAAGTATTATGGGGAAGCAGTATTATGCAACATGCAAGAAAGGCACAAACCAAGGAAAGTGAACCCAGGGGAAAGAAAAAAGGACATAGAGCTCATATAATTTACATGAGCATCGTTCACTCTATCTCTCCACACTTTTCTATACTTGAAAACCATCCTTGCTTCCATGATGACCTTCCATTGTCTTTTATTCTTGAAATTTTTCACTTCTCTCTTTCTGACGATGTCATCAACTCCACCAGGTCACCTCTTTCTTAGTTTTCCCTTCGTTTCCATTCCCAAAAAATGGCCCAGGTTTAATTCTTCAGCTTATAATAATAATGATGATGATAAAGTTGGAAGGACCTTGGAGGTCATCTAGTCCAACCCCCTGCTCAGGCAGGAAACCCTATACCATTTCAGACAAATGGCTGTCCAGTTTCTTCTTAAAAACTTCCAGTGTTGGCCCATTCATCACTTCTGGAGGCAGGTTGTTCCACTGGTTAATTGTTCTAACTGTCAGGAAGTTTCTCCTTAGTTCTAGGTTGCTTCTCTCTTTGGTTAGTTTCCACCCATTGCTTCTTGTCCTGCCTTCAGGTGCCTTGGAAAATAGCTTGACACCCTCTTCTTTGTGGCAGCCCCTGAGATATTGGAACACTGCTATCATGTCTCCCCTCGTCCTTCTCTTCGTTAAACTAGACATACCCAATTCCAGCAACCGTTCCTTATATGTTTTAGCCTCCAGTCCCCTAATCATCTTTGTTGCTCTTCTCTGTACTCTTTCTAGAGTCTCAACATCTTTTTTACATCGTGGTGACCAAAAGTGGATGCAGTATTCCAAGTGTAGTAATCTTTAGGTGCTGTTTTAATCTGGTTTCCAGTCTTAAATATAAGCCCTTTTCATGGTCTTAAGGAGGATCACTCATAGATGAGACCTCCCTCTTCATCAGCTAAGAATTATAGTTGCAAAGAACAGTCAAAGAGCATTGCATTGGGATCTTTGGGGGACGGAAGGCAATGTAGGAGCCTATGATTACAATGTTCATCCAGCAAAGAGAGGTTAAACACATTTTCTTACAACTCATTGGCAATATCTTAATTAAACGTGACCGAATAAATGTCATCATCATTTAGAGTGTCAGCCTAAGTTACTTATACTACTTCATGGAAAAGGAAAAGCAGAGCTATGTGTTCTCCATAATATGGCTAACTCTCCATCCTAAATTAATAGTAATTGATAAAATCGTCATCGATCAATTGCAAAACACAGCTTTACTTGGAAGAGTTACATCTTGTGCTGATACTTTTAATACCATCAAACAACAATAGCTGCCTATCCTAGATCCTTAGGAAGGACTTGATAGGTGGATAAAAATGCCAAATCCAGTCTAAACATCTGACTGAAGAACTATAATAATGCAACATATTACATGGCAAGTACATAAAAAAACTAGCAGAATAAGCAGATAACAATAAGGTTCAGCAATGGCTAGAATGGAAAGTTGAAGAAAAAGACAGAGGGGCTAATTCTGGCTGCACAAGACCAAGCCTTAAGAACAAATGCATATAAAGTCAGAATCGAGAAGTCAGCAACAGATAGCAACAGATAGCTGCCTCTATAAAGAAGCTGAAGAAATAGTGGACCACATGCTTAGTTGTTGCAAGATGATTTCACAGACTGACTACAAACAATGCCATGACAAAGTAGCAACAATGGTACATTGGAAGATTTGCAAGAATTACCACTTGCCTATTGTGGGACCACAATATAGACAAATTAATAAAAAATGAAGAAATTAAAGTGCTCTGGGACTTTAGAATTTAAACAGACAAGTACCTGCCACCTGCCATAAGTACCTGCCACATAACATTTCAGACTTAAAAACTGTCAATAAGAAAGACAAAAAATCTGGATAGTGGGCATGACAGTACCTGGAGCCAGCAGAATTGAACAGAATGAATCAAAGAAAATCACAAAATACAAAGCCCTGCAAATAGAAGTAGGACAACTGTGGCCAAAGAAAGCAAAGATAGTCCAATAGCAATAGGTTCCTTGAACTCCAAAACATCTGGAGCACCACTGGAACACTATTGGCATTGACAAAATCATCATTAGTCAATTGCAAAAGTCAGTTTATCTTGGAACAGCATATACCCTGCAACAATTCTTTTAATATTATTAAACAATAATATCTGCCTATACCAGGTACTTAGGAAGAACTCAACAGATGTACAAAAATGCTAAATCCAAATCTGGTTGACAGTGCAAATAACCATATAATAGTATCAATTGATATAAGCTTTATTTCTTTAATTCCTGGCCTCATTTAAATCCATTGCTTGTGGTGCAAGAAAATGTAATTCTGGTGGGATGATTTCCTGTTCATAAAGACCTATCAGAAATCACAATATATAATGTTAGGAAGCTAACATAGTATCCTGTGCATTTATAATAGAAAATATAAAGATTTTTTGAACTTATTATTTATTGTATTATGTGATTGTCCTATGCTCATAACATCTGGCTTGCTCGTCTCTCCCTGATTTGCCTTTTAATCCTGATTCATTCTTTGATCCTGATTTTTTGGCTCCTATTTTAGCCTTCTTTTAGTACTATAGTTCAGAGAATGGGTTTTTCCCATAAGCTCTACAAAAAATAGCTTTTATCCTGGAAGAAGGTAATTTCATTGAACATAGTAAAGCATTCATCTAAATTCTGAAATGATCCTTGATATATGATTCCGAAACCATCTAAAATGTTAAGGGTAAACTTATTTTAAAATGGGTTGAGGAAATGAACTCAGAGTGGATGTTTAAGAATGGGGGATATATGAAAATTTATCAAGTGAGTAGGATACGTGAGTAGGATACCATGCAAGAACTGGACTTTGTCTGCTTTAGAGACATACATATTTAGAAAACGTCACTAAATAGTCCAGTCTTAAATCATCTTTAAAAATATGAATTTTCATATTAAGATATGAATTCAAGTATGATCCCTGTTAAACATATTTAAAATAAGTATTGCCTATATAATTTATATTGCAAATATCTACCCAAGGGATTTGTCTTGGTTAGGAACATTATATTGCTGTCCCAGATTGCAACTCAGTTTTGGGGATTTGGATTTCTAGGTTTTATGAAGTAAAACTGCAATGTATTCAAGCAATTAAGATTAAGAAAACCCCAGATTTAGTCACATATAGGTTTGCAATCTTATAATGTAAATCAGAAATGTTTTGTAGGAAGAGACCTGCATTAGTCTGTGGTGGCAAAACACCAGCAATCTGTTGGCATCAAGTATTATGCCTATTTATAACATTTGTTAGTTGGAAAAGGTTCTATCAGATTCCTGATTTTGTGGAATATTTTATAATTAAATCTCCCCCTTGGAAATTAGCATCTTTCAAAGACAGATTATAATACCAAATATACTTTGAATACTGGCACAATGTAGACTATTCATTTGAAGTATGCTTTTGAGCTAAGTCATCTAATCATTTAACTGATTTGATGTGTCAGACTGAATGGTAAATTGAATGGGATACATGATGGACATTTCTAACTAAATCAAGATGATGATTCAAACTGATGTTTTGAGTCAGATTAACTCTGACATTACAATTTCAAATCAGGTCCTGGCTGATTCATATAATGTTCACAAAATTATCTAGAGCTCTGTAAGGGAAACATTTCTGTATCTGAGTTGCCTGTTCATTTTAATTAGTCTTTGCGGGCTGTAGGTGAAGAAGATTGAGACATGAACTGAAACAAGTTTCTGGAAGTAGTTCTCAGAATCTAACTCACTCAGCTTTGGTCCATTCCCTGTTTGTCAAAGGTAAAGGTGGTAAGGAACATTGACTTTTTAAGAAAGATAGTATTTCGTGGCCATTATACTTGTGCAAATCCAGAATAACTTCAAATACCACAAAATCAATAACAATCTTAACCACTGCAGATAAAAATCTCATAAAAAGGTGTTGTTGTTTCCTCAAATAATTGCCACTGAAAAGAACAATTCCAGAGCTGAACAAAGAAAATGTTTTTCAATAGTAAAAGAAAGTGCAAATGGCCGTAAGTGTAGCTACCAAAGACCTTTGGAAGATTAGTCTGAGCAGTGACTTGAGAAAAATAGACTTGCTCAGGGGTTGGAGGTCAAGATGGTGGTTGCAATATCATGATCAAAATCCTGCCTCTTTTTACATGCATTGACATTGTACACATATACAAAGGAACAGGGCTTCAATTCAATACCACACCACCACTGTGACTTGAAACTCTCCTTCCCTGCAAAAACTGGTGAGTGGATTTATTTCCATTGCCAGTGAATTTTAATCTTTTTTTCCTGTTACATAACTAGGAACTCTCTATTTTCTTTTTTTCCCTGTCCAGTTACCTCTTCCTTCTTTTTCAGTGTTGATTCTTACTCCTGATTTTTCTTCTTTTTTGCTGTTTCTGCTAGAGAAGGGAAGAAAATGTGTGTGTGTGTGTTTATATGTGTCATTTTATATGTAAGTGATGATAGGTGGTATATATAAAGGGAATGGGATGCCTTATTGTATAAACAATTAATTTTAATCAGTAGTTAGTAATTCAATTAATATTAACTAATTGTTTGTATTTGTCCTAACCCTACTTTCTCAATGGTTGGGAGAAGAATGCATCTTCTGGAACATATATGAACACACACACATACACACACACAAACACACATTCAAAGACCTGTATACATATACAAGTATGTTATAAATACATGCTTTTATTCAGTAGTCAGTAAAACTAGACTAGACAACTGCATTTGGGAGAACTTTTATTTTTGAATGTACACATGCACACACATTTTCTATGGGATTGCTATGGAGGACATTTTTAAATCCTGGGTCATAATACTGAAATAAAGTAATTTAACCTGAACCAAAACACTGATTTAATTCTTACCCAAACAGGGATTCTGACATCCAAGTATTTCAATGTTTCTCCTCTTAATAGTTAAATCAGCATCCCATTTAGTCATGTTTATTTTTAATACTTTTGACTCTCTAATTCTTTCTTCAAAGGTTATTCCAGCGCATTTATACAAGTCTGAACAGGGGGTAGGTAATAAACTATCATTTCAACCACCCTACTTCTGAAAAACATATGTGAACATTTCTCTTGTGAATGAAATAAACTAGCATATTTGTTATTTGAAATGTTATCTATTCAGTTTTATTAGTTCATGGATGCAAGGGAACCTGGGGAAATTTGTGCAATTAGGAAAATCAACAAGAATGGTTATTGCTAAAGCAGGACTTTCGGTCTTCTTTTGCTGGTTTTGTAAACTTATTACATTATCAGTCTTGGATCAGGACTCGGGCCATACTTAATAATATATGAAGGAAAGCCATTCTCCAGCTGTGCACATTCATGCATTTGGTGTAGTGGTTAAAGCACCAGGCTAGAAACTGGGACATTGTGAGTTCTAGTCCCACCCTAGTGCCCCAAAGACAGCTGGGTGATCTTGGGCCAGCCACTCTCTGTCAGCCTTAGGAGGGAGACAATGGGAAACCCATTCTTAAAAGCCTTGTCAAGAAAACTGCAGGGATTAGTCCAAGCAGTCACCGGCAGTAAAAACAACAACTGATTTGGAAGCACCCACACACAAACATATTTGAAAATCATAATTGTGGAGAAGATTTTTTCTGGTTCAGGAATTCTGGGAGTTAAAGTCCACTGGTTGTAAAACGGCCATAGTTGCCCATCCCTGCTCTAACTGGAGGTTTTCAAATTGAGTTTTTCAGGTATTGAGAAGAATGATAGGACTAGACCAGTAGTGGGATTCAGATATGTGAACAACCAGTTCTCTGTGCGGATGCTGCTCCTGGAAGTCCATTCTGGGCCTGGGCAACAAAAAATTAACTACTGGTTCTGCCGAAGTGGTGCGAACAGGCTGAATTCCACCACTAGACTAGACGACATAAAAGTTCCTTCCAATTCATATATTTTATGATACAATGAGGTGAGTACAATTTTTCATGCAGCCTCCATCAGAGAACCAAAGAAGCTGCATTTTCCACAGGAAAAAAAAAGTGGGAGGGGACAATTAATTCCCCTCTTCTTTGAAGCAGAAGAAAGACTGAATAAGAAAATGGTAAAAGGAGTGTTTTGTGATATTCTGTTTCTCAGTGGAAATAGACCAGAGAGAACAATATAAATTTTCAGTTAGATTCAACTCCTATTGCTTGTTGAATATTCATACAATTATGGCCAAGTAAAAATGTTTTTTTTAAGATTCTCCACTCAGTTGTGGAAATTGAGTTAATAATCTTGGGATTAATGGAGAGTTGGAAGTCAGAGAGACTATGAGTGTCTGAAGAGATGAATTATACAATGAAATGCTATCTACCTTGTATCTAAATAAGTTCCAAAACCACCACAGTCCTGATATTAGAGGTTTTTTTACATTTCCTTCTAACTTTGAAATAATTTCTTAAGTCACATTCTCTTTTATCAAAGTTCATGAGAATGGGCAGAAAAAATATTTTAACAGTAAGTTAAAATATTGTGGACAGCACAATTGTGTTTGTACATTTTTGTGTTTGTATACATTTAAAATGTGGTATTTTGGAGAGTAATTTCTAGACTGTAAATTAATTATTAGTGATAGAAGTAAGTCTTCATCCTGGTTCATCCAAGCCGGGAATAAATAAGCAAACATGGCGACTGCTTTGGGAAGAAGGTTACAGTTTATTGCAGAAGAAAGATGGTCCTTGCAAGAAGGAGCAGAGGAAAAGAAGAGGAAGACTGAGCACATGGGTAGAAGGTTTTTATACCCCCTCTAGCCCTGTTTGGAATAGTTTCCTGTTCCTGTGGCATGAACCTTGAGGTTATTTCTGAGTCCTTTTCTAGGCCTTGATATCTGTGGTTTAATCCTATTATATCCTGCTTCCCAGGTGATGGGGCTAATGACTCCTAGAGTTTGGGTGGGGCATGCAGATTTTCTCTTTATCTTCTTGATTGCTCTGGCTTCAACTTTCTGATGATTTTACATCTGCATTTGTATGGGGCTAGTTCCTGTTTGGGATAGTTGGTTTGGGGGCAAAGTTGGTTTCTGCTTTTTTAAAATACTTTTGAGGAAATATATTTTTCTCCCCTTTTTAATATTTCCTTCTCTAGGGCTCTGACTTCCCACATTAGTAATCATTTTGTTTTTTAAAATAAAATTTTAAAAAGTTGATGTTTACCATAGATTCTTCTAAAGTGTTTTAATTCCTGTGGTTATAGAATTAAACCTTTCTGGAAAGCACATTATTTCTATTCAATATAAAAACAATTTGGCATGACAAGATATTGGAGGAAAGCTATTTGTGATCAATGCCATCATCTTAAAACTGATGTAACAGTTATAGCTTTTGAAAAGCAAAGAGGAAAAAAGGATAATTTGAATCAAAAGAGGATTTTTTCCCCTGCTAAAATAAAATAAAATTTATTTCCCCAACTTGAAAGTTGTATCTGTTTCTGATAAAATGGATGTAAGCAATTTATAATCATTACTAAGAAGAAAATTGGTCTATAATTTTTCATGGAACTTAAGTCCTGTCTCTCTTTGGGTATCAAAGAAATATAGGCTTTTTTATGAATCAGGTATAGAATTTCTTTGTAGAATAGAATTCATTAATACTTTTATCAGAAGAAGTAGCTGATCTTCAAACGTTTTATAAAATCCACATGATAATTCATTGGGTCAATTGTGTAGATTCACCAGAAGTATTTTATGTTGCTTTTGTCCTATAGTAATATTTTTCTAGTGTTCTCCAATTGTTTCTGCAGCTAAGCACTGGAATAGAGAGAATGAAATAGATCAGCATTATCTCTAGAAGAAAAGAGGACTGTTAAGATGTTCTCTTTCTGATGGAGTTGTGAATAATGTACAGAGGCCCAAATAATTCTGGTTGCTCAGTGGGTTATGTATTGTTAACAATAAACAAATTTCTGTGTTTGATAAAGCTGCTGTAAGAAATTGTGTCTTATACGAAAATACTTTCAGGTTTTTTCTCATCTTAAAGAATTTCTGGAAATCATTTATTTATTCGAGGTGTTAGTGATATACTCTGCTTTTCAGCCACAAAGTTCAGTTATAACAAGACACACAGAGACAGACAGACAGACAGACAGACAGACACACACACACACACACACACACACCTTTTCATATCTCTCAAATTTATAATCCTAAAACACACAATAGTAAAGGAAAGTTACTGGAAGAGGAAAAGGAATAATAATTAACTGTTGCGTACTTTGGGAGAAGCTTCTGAGTAGATGTGTCAAGGATATGATTCATTCTAAGGTGGCTTCCTATTCCAATTTCTCTCTACAATCACCTTACTATTTTTGAAAAGAATATGATTGTCTAAGTGGGTGAACGGAGAATTATTTCCCTATTTGGCAAATATCCAAATGTGTATTGTGATCATTAAGAGAAAGAAGACACTCCTCAGCATTTTAATCCTATCCATAAACCTTTTTTAAAAAAAACCTGCAAGACAATTCAGAGTGCTGCTTCCCTGAAAAGGATTGCAGCAGGCAAGCAAGAAATCTCTGTCCCAGCCAGGCTGATGCAGAGAAAGAAGCTCCATTTTGCTGTACATCAAAGAGACAGGAAGATCCATCTTGATTCTTGTTTGATGTATTGTATATAATAAGCCTCCTTTCCTCAATCAGTGTTTCTCAATGTTACTGGCTGGGGAATTCTGGGAGTTGAAGTCCACACTTTTTAAAATTGCTGAGGTTAAGAAACATTTTTCTGTAGTGAAAACAGTTGGAGAATCTACTCCATGCATGAAGAAAACCTTTTACACACTTCTCACTTTTCCCAAGTAGACATGCTCTTTCTGCTGCTGGAGTGACAGCATGGAATGGGTAGCAGCAGCAACCATGTGACAGATGAAACCAAGATGACAGATGTGGCATCAAGAGTGAACTCCTTTGTACCTCAGACATATATAAAAGGGGCAAGCCTTGATCATGATGTCATCATTGTCAACTTGCTTATTTTTACTCTTTCCATGCAGGTGTCATTGGTGGATGGGATCTTGGAAAAGAAAAACCTTCTTTAGATGCCTTGGGCTTCAATATTCCCGTCCCAATATTTTTGTGCATTGTGGAATAAATAAATGTGCATTATGGAAGTATTCACCAGAACCTTAATATCTGAACGAACACCAGGATAAAATACAAACAAAACTGTTAGATAAAAAGCAACATGATGGCTAGGTTAATCAATAGTTCAGTAACATACAAAAATCTTTACTACAAATCTCAAACTACAACCTCAAATATTTCCTCTCTTTTTCCCTTAATATCTATTATCTCATATTTAAGCTAATACAGTTCTTATAATATCAACTAAATAAAAACATCATTATTACATTTATCAATAAAGTTTTAGCTTATACATATCTTAATTACTTTTACATTCAATCTTTACATTCACTCAATGTCTTGTTATTGGTGTTTCCCAATTTTTAGTTTCCCATCAATATTCAAATTTAACATTCGATATTTATAATTTCCAGGTTTTAGGTAACCAAAGTTTCCTTTATCTCAATTCATAACAGAATCTAATATTCAAAATACACATCTTATCTATTTGGGTATAATCTTGTTCTATTTCCTAAAAGTTATCTATTTCCCCCATCTTACATCATCTAATTAATAATACAGTATCCCCTTTAATAAATCAAAGCCCATTATATATATTGTCTGAGTTAATCAATAAATCAAACATATTTATAATATTTGGGGGGGCTCTAATTTTTAAGTATTAAACAAATAGCATCCTTACTTTCAACTAATTTCCAAATGTTTTAAATTTAATGACTAAATTTTCCCTTATCTCAACTTCTCCCTTTGACCCTCTAATTAGTAATATGAAATCCCCTCTGATAAATCAAAACCCCAATTTTCTTCAGCCTTATTCTGGCTTTCTTTCTTTGCCAACTAGCCTTCCAAGTCAACACTTTTAAGTCATCAAATAGATCTCCCTCTATTATTATATATATTGTTTGGAATAAGAGAGATCATTTAGTTGCCATTTTTTGGGAAGGGCTAGCCCATTTGTATTCCTTAAATCGTCTCTCTGTTATTCTAAATCCCCATAATTGTCCTGGTATGTTTATTTTCCATTCAGTCTGTTCTTCTTCTTACTCCTCAAATTTCTTCTGATTTACTGTATATAGAAAGTCTTTTCCATTTTCACTGTTGTCAGTCCCTTTTCTGGATATTCCATTTGTTGGTCAATTGAGTCCTCTGTCTTAGTATTTGATTGTTTCACTTCTTCTGTTACCTTCTGCATTGTTAGTTCTTTAGTTATAGTTGGAATTTGGGTTTGTATATCTAAGCTGACATCTTGTTCTTTTCTGTAACATCTTATTTCATCACAAGCTGAAAGGATGGTTTCATGTATTGCTTTCAACATGGAAAGAATCTTTTCCTGGTCTTCATCCATCTTCTCTTAATGGTGCATTGAGGACTTTGAAATAAGACAATGAAAATAATTTTATAGCTGGGTATGGGACCTCTATTTCACATGTTTGTAGGTAGTCTTTATTTGTCAAGTAAGATTTTATTATCCAAGGTATTTCATCATCTCAAATAATGACCAATATTCCTCAGATAAAAAGTAGGAAGGCAATTCCCCAAATACAGCTCTAAAAATCAATAAAGGTTTACATTCATAATTCAAGGAGGCCAGCCAGGCCACCCAGAAGTTCTCTTTACAGCTGAACTTCTCACAGGTGGTGTTTATCAAAGTTAAAACAGTCTTATCTGTAATCTGGACTTCAAGCCAAGTCTCCTTTAGGCAATAACAAGTTGTAATACCAAGCTTTACCACAAGATGTCACTGATGCCGCTTAAGGTTTTTTAAGTCCAAAATTTTTATAGTCCTTTTTCCAATTTTATTTCTTTTTTATAGATAAAAACAAAAGTCTTCGGTGAAAATAAGAAAACTTTTGGTCCCCAAGTTTCAGAAACATGTAAATCCAATTAGATTAAAGTTATTCTTTTAGTGCTTTAACTCTCCTGGGTAGTCAGTCGCCGCTATTCTTAGAGGGTAGGATAGAAATTCCCTTCCCTCTCTCCTCACATGGGGAAAGATACTTTGGGCAGCTTTTACAGGAAGAAAAATACTTAGGATCTTAGAGAGAAGATCGGATCTCACCCAGTTTCATCCGCGTTGCTTTAGAAGTGCCTGGTGGTAAGTTTGACTTCAGCTGTCTGCAGTCTAGTGATGAGCCATATTGCTATGGCTGGTCTTTCCTCTGCTGGTTTGGAGGGCTGCCCCGGATCAAGCAGAAGGGCTGCCACCCTTCTACGATCAAGTGGGGGTCTCCTACAGGGCAACTTTCGACCCTTTACAATGGAACAAAAGCAAACACGGAAGATGGAGCTTGCCTTCCAGTGGCCGCGGTGGCCACGATGGCAAACCAGAAGCCAGGAATTCTTGGAAATATAACTCAACACATATGGAAGGAACTAAATTGAGGAAGAGTAATTACATCAAACTAGAGGAATGTGCTACATTTGAGAGGTTCAGATTGTGCAAGTTCACATTAACATGAGAGCCGAAAGACTGCCTGTCCATCACCATATACAGTGTTACTAATCAATGTCACTCTGCTTTCCTTCAATTTAGGAGAAAGGATAACATGCCTGTGGCTATGTCTTCCCTTTCAGAGGTATTCCTTTTCTTGATTTCCTACTTGGACCAAATCCAGGAGCAACTTGTATTCTCTAAGCTGTCGGTATACTAGGATTCCCACTGGAAGGAAGGCCCTTGAGAAAGCTATTTTTCTGAAGTTATACTGAAACATCGATCTGCAAGACTTTTCTCATTCAGCTCCAGCTATAACTTTCAGTGATGCCTGGGTCATTTTTGTAAATGTGTGCACACAAATAAGCACCCTTGACTGAAACAGGTTGCCCCAGATCCCCAGCTGGTTTGAGGTCTAAAAGAACTGGGTTTTGTGCTCATCCTCCTCTTATTCCATATGGCACCTCTTTTTTTACCTCTGATTCCCCCCCCCTTTTTTTTTTTAATCTCCTGGCTTTGCTATTAATGGCTTTTCTACATCTTCCCATGTAGCCAATATGGCAGCACTATATTGAGAGTAAGCATTTATCTGAGCTCAGAACACTTGCAATGATGCTAATTTCATGTGTCCCAGTTTGCCACTAACCTGCTTTATCTTGAGTATCAGGCAGGATGGGGCCAGATAATACATCAATTAAAAGTAGTTGCTGATATCACTATAAATATCATAACTAAAATCATAAATTCACAAATTGAAAATACTTGAGACAAAAATGAAGTTCACAGTTAAAACAATCCCATGTTTACTAAAGACAGTTTTTTTAAAAAAAAATAGTTGAGAAAATATCTACAGTACTTGGACAATTATAGGTCTACAGGAAGAAGATCGGCCTGAGTGACTTCTGGAGCAATAACTGGAAGCTGTCATGAAGATTTTTCATTTCTGATGTAGAAAAGGCCTTTATACATTGTAATAGGAAAGACATATTATACTTTTTGAGTTGTTTTTAGCTGTTTGAGCTAATTTAATACAAAGCAAGGCAGTTCTTGATGGGTTTCATAAAAGAAACATACGGTGAAAATCTTTTCCTTCTTATTTTGCATGACATGAATTCTAATTTTTCTCCCACAATATGTGAGATTGAAAGCTTTGTATGAGTGATAGCAGCCCATAAAAACAGGCAGAGAATATAACTTGTTTTGGAAGATTATTTCATTTTATTTTAGAGGTTTATAACTTATCTAGGAAAGTGAAGCATATTGATTAAATGATACTACATTTTAAAATACTTCTATATATCCTTTATATTCCTTTCTAGGGATTGTGTGTGTGTGTTTTTAATGATTTTCATAGCTGATAGAGGCTTATTGTAAAAATGTCAATCAATTAGGTTTTTCTTACCTTAATATTTTTAAATAGAATATTTATGGACAGTATGTCTACAGTAAGTACATATTGGAGACAAGAGTATCTAAGTAAGTACATATTGGAGACAGGAAATATTAACACATATATTAATAAGCTTTTTGTCCAAGTTGATTTTTCTTCTTAGGATTCAGATTTCACATGAGATATTTCCATTTATATATCTTGGTTCTCTAAACCAAGGTTTCCAGTCTAATCACCATGAGTAGGTGCAAAAGTTCATCCCACTGGCAGAAGATGCAAAAGATCTTTTTTCAGGAATTGGACCACATCCCAGAATGGAGGTTGGCAAAGAGGGCTTGCAGTGGGTGGCTGAGTGAAAGGCAGCAATGTGGTATTCTGGCCAGCAATGCTGTGGGAGAGTGAAAACAACAGAGTCAGGTGTAGGTCCAGAGTTAGCACATCTTAGCTAGTCTAAAAATGTTTCTTAATAAAATGCTCTGTTTAACAGAGCTAAAAAAGAATTAAAAAATCACAAAGGCATTTTTCCTTGGTTTAACTTTGGTAAGGCTTTGTTGTCTAAATTATTTTGAGTCCCTCTGATTTGATGGCCATTTTTTTCATCACTGAATAAATTATTTTTACCCTTTCCCATCATGGCATTTTTAAAAAATGATTTTATTTAAAGTTTTACAAAGAGTATAAAAACTAAAATCTGATCTAATAAAAAGAAAAAGCAGAAAAAAGAAGAAACAAAAGCAGAAAGAATAACCTTTCAATTTCCTTTACAGCAAATCTAAGTACAATTACAAAATTATCTCTTATTCTATGATTATAAAAAAAGCTTACTCTTTTCTATTATACATTTTTAAATCAAAAATAGCAAATCATAAGGGCATTTTTCTGTTTATGCAAAAAGTCTATAAGGGGTTTCCAATTAGCCATAAATATAGATATTGTTTTCTTACTAAACAAAGAAGTACTACCATTTGCAACATGCTGAGATTTTGAAGCAATAGCGAAACTTAAGGAAGGAATTGTCTTAAGCTTGTCCATCTTTGTTTTGATTTTTTCCAATACAAATTGTACTTTGGACTACCTTATTCAAATCTGAACCAACTCTAGTGAAAATTATACGTAGGCATACTTAGATTTCTGTAAATTTATCGATGCAACTGGGGCTAACAGAGTTAAAGAGAAATGTTCTTCTCTTAATTCAGGAAGAAATAAGATATCCATAATTGGATACTGTATTTAAAGTGGCACTTCTTAATTATTTGTTCTAAATGCCTGAAAATAGTAGAATACTAGTGAAGTGATAATGTGGTAAATAGATATTCTACAAACTATAGCTTTCTATATGTACTAGTGTTCATGTCTCAGAATCCTCTTCCAGTATCTCAACAGGAGACCCATTTAACCTTTAATTTGAACTAAATGTACAATGAAGAATTCCATGATTAGGTTTCCCCATTCTATTTGCCGGAGGTGAGTGGAGTAAAATTTCACAGCAGCCATTAAAGTAGTAAATATGTTTAAATATGTTAAATATGTTTTTAAGGGTAATTTTAACGACTAGGCCTTTACAAATATTTTCTTTTAATCTGGTTTTAATATTGATATTTGTTGTAATGTTGTTTTATAAGGCTGTCAGCTGCCCTGAGTCCGGTGAGGAGAAGGGCGGGATACAAATCAAATAAATAAATAAATAAATAAATAAATAAATAAATAAGACTGTAATATAGCGCAAAGACCTGTCTTTTAGAACTGAAATTTCTGTACCCATAAACATTTGCTTGTCCTGCTAGATGCAACACTAAGTACTTTCAAAATGGTAAACTGCATCTTTGCTGGAGGAAGCATTTTCATTGGGAGCAAAGCTGTCATTTTATCCTCCATGCATATTCAGAACACCACTGAACAAAAAGTGTGTTTGATAAATCCACTTTCTGGAACTGCTATGAATTTGAAAGAAGAGCTTGGCACTACAGTGAAGGATTGCCTACTTCCATGTCTAATTGAACTCTAACAGCATGAGCAGATCTTAGTTCAAGCATCTCCAGATCCTTGAACAAATTAGATGACCATGATTTTATACGCTCTATCCAGAAGTCAATAGTGCTGCTGCCTTAGGAAAGCTAATATCTCAAATATAGAGAGATAATAAAACCAACCTTACAATGCTAGATGTTTCATGTGGAATATTCTGCCCTTGAAATACACTATCAAATAGGTGATGAAGGCAATGCTGCATTCCAACTGTTGGAAGTGTTCATTTTTTCTTTCTATCTAATCTATTAAAATCATCAAATATATAATAGTATAACTGAGGTAAATATGAATTCAGAATGTCTACCATATCCAGTTATTCCCCAAGCAAGTTAACAGTTGGCATACAAATTTACATAGTCACCAATACAGTCAGGAATGTCTTGCGGCAGCTTTACCTATTTCGAGTGACATTTACATCCCTTAGTGCAGGGCAGATGTGTCAGTTATTATGTATGAGATGTTATATCTGTAAAAATATATCCCTACCTCCCCTATTCCTTCACATTCAAATCAGCTGAGGGACTGAACAAAAGGCTACATTAGCATTTAGCTCCAGAGAAATCAACTCCAGAAAAATGCAAGGTTGGAGGAGAAAAAAAGGAGGAGGGACCCCTTCAGTAACATAACATTATAAAATAGAAATGAATCGTTCTGATTGTGGAATCAGCATTATGTGGTGGATTATTTCACTGAACATTTCACTTTCCATGTTCTGCACTACCATTGTAAGAGTTGACTTGATACAGTAATTGCCATTTGATTCAGGAATGCCTACAGAAACCAACAAAGCTTCTTCTGCCAGCAGACTTTTGATTGCCCAGCATTCTACTATTACTTTCACTTCCTAGGCACAGTAAGGTCATGGATTGTTGTTATCATTCAGAATTGTTTTTCTACAGATTCACCTTGACAGTGAACAGGGTTATTATTTATCAAAAGAGAGAACAACTCTATCCCAGATGGTGACCACTCTATATTTTTGAATGCCATGTCAAGGACTGCACTCAAAAAAGTGGGGGGAGGCAAGAAGTGAGAAGAGTCAGGGTAACAATGAAATTGGAATTCAAATGAGTTTGCTTCAAGGGGATTACTATTTCCTGAATTAAATGTAATTAATATGANTTTACCATATACAGTAAGTTGTATTTTTCATTTTCTATTAAAAATTAATAGAACGTTTGGGGCTATACTGTGATTTCTGTACACTACATATAATATAATCTTTGGGATATCAGATGATGAATTCCTGATTTATTAATTCATGACCATTGCTTTGCCATTTTGACCTGGATCTGATAATTACTCTATTATAGAGCCAATTGTCCACCAGTGATAGTTATTTCATATAGTCTGTTTCTGAGACCTGTATTTACATATTTACTTATTCGTATATAATCTGGAGATTGAGATGAGCAATGGGCTGAAATAAAATATTTAGACAGGTTACCAAGGGATATATGCAAATTAGGGAAAATATAAGTAAAGTAAGTAAAGTCTTGTATAAGTCTTGATTCTTGATGGCTTAATATCCATTATGTTGTCCTGACAACAGTATAGAAGTTGTTTGCCATTGCTTTATTCTAGGATTTTTAAAATTTCCCAGCTATCCATATAGTAATCACATCATTTCTGCTTAGAATTTTTTCAGATCAGCCAAAGCAGCCAGCCACTATTACTTACTTTGGCAAATTTGGGATTCTCAAACAGCAAGTATAGTTCAATAAAAAGAAGCACAAAGTAATGCATGAATGGAGAGAATTATAACTTGATGAAGTGCAAATTGTAGTAATAGATCAAGAAAGAGGTTTTGTGTTTATGTTGGAAGATTGAAGAAAACAGACTATGATGTTTCTGGTGGGGTAAAACACAAAATACATTTTAGAGATTGCTAGCAATTATTTAAACTATAATCTATAATGTTTTTACAAATCTATGATAAAGCCTCAACAGCTGAGTGTCTTTCAAATATAATAATAATAATAATAATAATAATAATAATAATAATAATAATAATAATAATAATAATAGTAGTAGTAGTAGTAGTAGTAGTAGTAGTAGTAGTAGTAGTAGTAGTAGAGTTGGAAGGGACCTTGGAGGTCTTCTAGTCCAACCCCCTGCTCAAGCAGGAAACCCTATACCATTTCAGACAAATGGTTGTCCAGTTTCTTCTTAAAAACTTCCAGTGTTGGAGCATTCACTGCTTCTGGAGGCAGGTTGTTCCACTGATTAATTGTTCTAACTGTCAGGAAATTTCTCCTTAGTTCTAGGTTGCTTCTCTTTTTGATTAGTTTCCACCCATTGCTTCTTGTCCTGCCTTCAGGTGCTTTGGAGAATAGCTTGACTCCCTCTTCTTTGTGGCAACCCCTGAGATATTGGAACACTGCTATCATGTCACCCCTCATCCTTCTCTTCATTAAACTAGACATATCCAATTCCAGCAACCATTCCTTATATGTTTTAGCCTCCATATATGTGAATCAAGTTCCAGAATTCTCAGCAGTCGTTAGGCTAACAGAGAAACTTTTAATATTAGTGTCCTCACATCTGGAAGACTGGTGAAAATACATTTGTAATATCACATATACTTCTAGATATTGCATCTGGAAAACAGATAGTGTAGAGTTAGAAAAAGAAAGAGGCAATCAAAATGATCAAGGAGCCATTTCAAAATGAAGGATAGTGCTTGGAGCTTTTTAACTTAGGAAAAGCAAGCACAAGGATAGACACCTAATATTCATAAAATAATGCAAGGTGTCAAGAAAATGGATGGGTAAATGGCTGGCTGGACTAGTGCCATCAAGTCAGTTTTGAGTCACAACAATAGTATAAATAGACCTTCTTCAGGATGATTCATCTCCAACCTGGTCATTCAGGTCTTCCAACAGTGCACCCATCACACTGTGATTGAGTTCATCCAACTTGCTGCTCATTGTCCTCTTCTTATCTTTTTTCTCCCTTTCCCAGCGTTACGAACATCTCAAGAAAATCTTCACATAATACAGTATATCCCAAATATTCAATGACAATTTGAACCTGATCATTTATGCCTTAAATAAGAGCTATTGATTTATTCAATGATGCATTTGCGTGTTTTCTTGATTATCTATCATATTCTTAGGAGTCTTTTCTAATACCAAATTTCAAAATGATCAATGCTCTTTCTATGCTGATTCTTCAAAGTTCAATTTTTGCTTCCACACAATATCATAGCACAAACTTTTTTCTGCAAGATTCTGATTTTTGAAGATAAAAACACATCACATCTAAATATCTTTTCCAAAGCTTTTATTGCTACTTGACCAATTGCTAGTTTGTGACATATTTCCTGATTGCTGGTTGTTGTTGTTTTTTACTATTGATGGCCAACAAAGCAGAAATTACCCACCATTTTATGACTGATTGCTATATTGGCTTCTTTATATTAAACCCATTTTGACTATGATCCCCCACTTCAGCTTCTAGATTATCTGCATTTAGTATAGTACAGGATTTTAATGTTTCTTCCTCTATTTTAAACCATGTTCATCTCCCAATCCAGCTTGTCTCAATATGCTGTATATTCAGTGTATAGGATGATTAATTAAGGAAAGGGTATATGGTATGTTCTCTACTAATTGTGGCTTCCTTTTCTATGTTTAAATTTTGCCTGAAGATAAGGAGAAGTTCTGGTGTTCCCAAAAGAAAATTGATAGGGAACATTTTTTTAATCTTCTCTAGCAGCAGGAACCATCAAATGAATCTGAAATCTATTAAATATAAGATGGATCAAAGAAAAAAAAATGATAAATGTCAAAATGGGAAGTCAGTGCCCTAAGATAAATAATGGTCAAAGAGCTGAATAGATCTGAAAGACATTTGACATATGCCTAGAAGATGTGCTACTCAAAGTCTTGTATATTATCCCTTAGAAGATCTTTACATGCCAGCTGTTAGGAGAGTAGGAAAGTGTCCCTGCACTAATGTCTTATTTAAAATTTGAATATAGATTCGAAATAAAATTCATTGGAATGAATATAGTGGAAAGAAATTTCTGGAATTGGGTGGGATTCCTTCTAGTAGCACTTTTTGATCATTCACGGAGCATTGTTTTTAGAAAAGTTAAAGAAAAATCATCATTAATTTCAATGTAACAATGTGTAAGTTAGATGAAAAGTCCATTGCCTACTTTTTTTGTAATTTATCTGAATTTTGAAAATGATATTCAGGAGGGATAGGGGTGTTTTTTAATAGCATTCAATGGTGATTTCACCATCCCAGGTATCTTTCCAGACTTCATTGCTTAAATCAGGGCTTTTTTTCTCATAGAGCGCCCAGAACGGGGTTCCGGCACCTTTTTTGGATGGAACCTTGTAGGGTAGGCAAGGTGGATTGTATGACATGTGTGAGTTCCGGCACCTTTTTTTTTTTTACAAAAAAAGCACTGGCTTAAATGTTTCCTGCCTAGGCAAAATGAAGCTCTGGAAAACTGATGCCATTTAAAAAATCATCCATCTTCTTACGTTTATTCTGCATAAATATGAATAATATTCTGTAGGCATATAATTAATAGATGTGTTATACAATTAGGTATTATGAGTCATTAAATATGCAAGCAAGACACGGAAAGGACCCAGCTAATGTTTGAAAACAAAATAAGCAAACTCTATGTAAGGCACTTCCTGCAAAACCTGCAGACTGGATGGTGCAGGATAATTTAAAGGCTGTGGTTGTTTGATAAGTGCCTTATTCTTCACCACAATAGGAAAAAAACCCTTGTTGATAGTCTGCAAGGGATTCTCTATCTTGCCTTTATCAATTTAAAGGCAGCCTTTGATTTGATCCCCAGACAGAGACTTTGGGAGAAATTGGCTACTTCTTTTCTTGACTGATATCTTTTTCTGCTGATTAGGAAATTACACAAAAACAATATAATACAGTTTTATTATTGCCTTTTCAGGAAACCTTTACTTATAATTAATAATTATAAAGGGGTGAAAGAGGTTGGATTTTTGTGCCTCTTAATTTTCATATTAATTTGCTGGCTCAGATTCCAACAACATCTGAGTTTCATCACTCTGTGTTAAACTATTGAGCTGTTTCCATTCCTTTATACCCTGACAATGAAGCAATCATCTCCATAAAGTAAGAGGGCTTGAGATCCACCTTGCTTTTGCCAATTATTATATTTAGAAGCAGTTTGTCCTTCATTTTAACAAAGCTAAAGTAGTAACATCTCTGCCCTCTCCCCCTCCCAAAAAAATCATTCCTGGAAAATGTTCAGCTTTTGCATTAATCAAATTAAGGTATTCAAAGATTTATGGAGGTGTCCACAGTTATGTCGGGAAATGAGCAAGATGACATTGCAATGCCAGCTCTACCCTTTAGATAAGCATACACAAAATGCATATACAAAAGGGACAGATCATGATGCCATGATGCTCACTTCTTCATAGCATCCCCTCTTTTTGACACCACCCGCCATGAATATTTGGGCATATCCTCTCAAGCTTTAGCAACATGGAATCCTCAGTAAAAGGGTGTCTCTGCTGAAGACCATCAATTTTCCAATGTACTTGTCTCTTTGACAACCATGATAATAGCAGTGACCTTGTTTTTTTGCCACAGTAAAAATAAAAATCAAAGCTAAATTGATTAGCCATCTGCTATATGGCATACAGGTTTTTCACTACTGTGACTTAAGCTGTGTAGAAGTAGTCTAATGTAAAGTTTTAAGAGCTCTACTGTGGGTTTCTTAATATGTTCCCTCCTGAAATTATAATCTTAAGAAATTAGCATTTACTTTTTCTTCTTTCTATCAATCCAAGAATTATTAAGCTTTCTGGCTAGAAAAACTGAATTAAATTCCTTTGGTGGTTGTCGTTGTTGTTGTTGGGTAGCACTCTGACTATATTGTAAGACAATATACTCCCATGGAAGATAGGTATTATCACAGACTATTGGTCAACTATTTCTTGGATTGATAGAAAGAAGAAAAAGTAAATGCTAATTTGTTTCAGAATAAGCAAACTTTGATATTGTATGGCATGAGTTTTTTGGACAGACCATTTTTCCAAACCAATAACACATATCTCTTACATTACAACTTCTATCCTTGTCCACTGCAAAGTTTTCCCATCAATGTTGTGAGAAGAAAGATTCAATAACATCCCCATGAAAGAAAGATTTTTCCAATCCCCAGTAGAGGAAATGGAAATAGTCTCGTATGTGCTTCACTGCTCTCATTTCTATATAATGTGATGAGCTGATCAAATAGTGCCTTTCTTATTCATTTTTATGCCAGCTCAGAGTCACAACATATCTTTTGCAGTTGTCATCACTTTCAGATGCTTAAGCAGTTAGCAATCTTAGAAACTTTGATATTTTCCATGTATATGGAAAATCTTTCTATAATGTACAGATTATCTACAGTAATTTGGGTCTGATGTGATCTTGACAAAATTAAAGTATTTTAATCATTTATATTTAAGTAAATACAGAATAGCGTTGTCAAAAACCAGATTAAATGTATTGCTATCCAATATGCTATAGGGTACATTTCAAAAAAATACCCATCTCTCAAAAATGTTGACACTATAATGCTATTGATCTTGAAACGGTGGATCATATTTTTATTATGTTAAGAATTTTATAAGGCTTCAGCATGATGCTGCCTGGCCTAGTTTAAAATCAAAACCAGGAAGAAATACTTATATTAAAATTTTGCTTGCAGATGAAAATCCTAAAAGTACAGAAGCAATAGATAGATTTTTAACTATGGCTATAAAAACAAGGTCTTTAGTAACACAACATTAGGTTGGGGTTTAAACCTTTTAATGTAATATTTATCAAATATTTTACTTCTTAAATTGTTGTATCTAATATCTATTTTAGATATTTGTAACTTTGTATTTAGGCCTTTTGACTATAAATAAATAAATAATCATATAACCTGGTGCTTGCTTATCATATTTATGGACTATTGCTATTATTCTCAAGAATAATACTGAGGCCACACTTGGAATACTGAAACCAATTTTGGTCACCATACTACAAAAAAGATGTTGAGACCTTGGAAAAAGTTCAGACAACAGCAACTAAGGTGATCCAAGGCCTGGAGACTAAAACATATGAAGAACGGCTGCAGTACTTGGGTTTGGCTAGTCTAAAGAAAAGAAGAAATAGGGGTGACATAATAGCAGTATTCCAGTATTTGAGAGGCTGCCACAAAGAAGAGGGGGTCAAATTATTCTCCAGAGGGCAGGACAGGAGAGAAGCAATCTGGAATTAAGGAGAAAGTTCCTAACAGTGAGGACACCTTGCCTTCAGAAATCGTTGGTGCTCTATCACTAGAGATTTTTAAGAAGTGACTGGACAGTCACAGATGGTATAGGTTCTCCTGCTTGAGCGGGGGGCTGGCTGGACTAGAAGACCTCCAAGGTCCCTTCCAGCTCTATTCTATTCTAATTTGAAGAATGGAATATTTTCTAGTTCATTTGGAGAAAATTTTACCCCAAATTGAATAATTTTACTTAAAGCTAATATGTAAGCATTAAGAAATATGTCCAACATAGCTATTTTACTTCTCTTTGGTAATAGATTATGTTCAGTTGAAAGGAGTTACTTCTAAGCAATCGAGCATATAGCATTGCAATCTGAATCTTACTACAGTATTTATTATCATTAGGAAGTTTATAATAAACTTTATAAAGACTTCTTAAACAATTTCCAAAACATAATGCATTGATTTGCCAAATAAGATGGAACTGTATAAAGTTCATCCTTCTTTTTACAATAGTGTCCAATACTAACCATCTAAATCTTTCAGTATATGATTTAAGATTTATTTGTTTTTAACAGCTGGCACAATGAGATAATCTGCCTCTGAACACAAAGTCAAACACTCTTCACAGCTGTTTCCCCATGCATGAAAAATCTAAAGTTCCTTATGCTTCAATAGGTTCTAAATTTTCAGAATATAATTTAGCATCACATCCACATCTTTAATCCATACTTCTTTTCCTAACCCCTTGTTAATAACCTTTGGTTATTAATCCTGTTAATGAATCTCTTTGATTCCTGTAGCCTATCTTGACTAATAGGAAGAAAAAACCTGATGCACAATTGATTTGCCAGGTTCCCAGCTGAGACCAGCATGCTCTCAAGAGGAACATATTAACATTTTTCCACATCATTCATAAAACCAAAAAGCTGTCAAATATAAACAAGAATCATACATATGCGTTAATGTCTCTTCTGATACATTGTACTTCTAACATACAAAGGAAGAATTTCCATTGACTGTGCAATATCAAGATCAGAGAGAACCTTACAAGAAAATGTCAACAAGGGTATAAGGAATAGGAAAAGACAGAGAGTAAAATAAAAAACTTTACAAGATTCAAAAGACGAGTTGGTTTTATGCTTTCAAATTTTAAATGGTATCATAAAGCAAACTGTTGTCATAGAAAACAAAATGTACAAAATTTCCACATAGTAGAATGTCATTATTCAAAGGAGTTGACCTACCTAATGAACTTCAGATATAATTATGTTATAGAGACACAAAGAAGAATAAAAATTTAAAAGCACACATTTTAGACAAAGTTTGATAAGAGACTGGCATTCTACAAAGGGTGTAAAAAGCCCAGCAATTGTACCTCTAGCTTTTTCATGTCAAAAACAATTACTGCAAGAAAAATGTAATAATGTATGTAGAAATGATTCACTCAGGCTTTATGAATAGATTAAAAACACAACAAGAACTACTCACTGAAGGCCAGAAGATATCATGGTTGATGTAGTTACAAACTGCTGGAAGGATAAAACTGAATTAAAGAAAGAAGGTTGGATGAAGAATAAAGACAAAATTTGAAATGCTCATACAAAGCAGCATTTATTAGGACCCATATAAAATCTTTTACTTAGATATGATGCAGAAATAGAACAAACAAAAAATGTATAATAAAATGGATGCAAAATATTACAGAAGCAATTACAGCACAACAATGGGGATAATTGTGGAATGATTTATATTTTTTCCCTAAGTTATAACTTAAAGGAAAATTGGAGCAAAATATAGTATAGGTGGTATACAAGTCCATCAATAATATCTAAAATGGACAAATAATTAAGTAATAAATGTTGTAAATGCCATGAAACAGAAAACACATTTTATCACATACAATCTATCATGTAGAATGACAAATATAATCACTAGCAATATGGCTTTTAAGGAGACATAAATGTCGACAACATGGTAAATAAGCAAATGTACAAAAAGGGGAAAATTAGAAAATTAGTTCTTTTTTTAAAAAAATTTTTTTTAATTATTGTTAAATAGATTTTGCTCATCATATTTTTTCCTTTTATTAATTTGCAAATGTATGTGTGTATATTTGTTGTGTGTATCTATATGTGGGTATATATCATCATCATCATCATCATCATCATCATCATTTTAGCCATTTTCTATCCACTGCAGGATGAAGGCCTATTCCACATGTTTCCAGCCAATAGGGTACTGAGCTTTCTTTTTTTCTCTTTTTTTTCTAATGTTAGATTCAATTTTGTATGAAAAAAACAGTAATTCTATGCCTGTATTATCAATATCTTTAATTGCAATTAATATTGGTAGAATATTTCTTCTCATTTCTTTTTTCCAAAACTCTAAATTAGCTAAACCACAGAATGTCAAGGCCACACTTAACCCTAAATGTAAAAATTTAAGCAACCTTATGCTTATCAATATTATCACTTTAGAAATCACAGTTAATATTAAAACTTTATCTTTAAAGGTTAAGTTACCTAAATTACCAGTGTTAATAATCTCTAGACAGAACTTTATATATTCCACTGTACCCAAATAGTGCAATATATATTTGCATTCTGTAAAAATTCAATAAAACAGTATTTTCAAAATTGCACATATTTGTATTATTAAAGCCAAAGTGAAAAAAATTGTAGGCCTATAAGTTATTGTAAATGTCAGCAATAAACAAAACAAAATGCAATAAATAATCTTATATTAGTTTATAGATGTATTAATTTCTAAATCTGTCAGATCTAGAGTCTCATTTAATGTTATTGATCCATTATTTCTTGTACAGAAAAAGATACTAACTTACATGATATTAAGTAAACTTTGGAAGATGTAAACTGTTTAAAAACCTATTAGTGATACCACTAAATTAATATTATAAAGCCAAGCACAGAACTGGAAAAAAACCCTAATTTACCATATCTGTATTATATATGTAATGCATCAAAGAATGATCTAATTAAGCATGATAAGAAATTATGCAAATTAATTCTATCTAATAGACCATGTATATTCATCAATTTCTCTTTTATCTTTATTCCTTTCCAGCATCCCATCAAATCTTTTACTTGTCTGTTACTGGCCAATTTGAGATGATTTATTTCTTTTCTCATGAAGGACACTGTGACTGTGCCTCTGTGATTCTTATCTAAGAAAAACTGTGAAGCAACAGACATTTTAAAAGCATCTGGTGAAGTTTGTAATTTTTTTGGATCATGAAGAG
>NW_015386780.1:356136-359484 GCF_001527695.2 Protobothrops mucrosquamatus | reverse complement strand
TCTTTTATCTTTATTCCTTTCCAGCATCCCATCAAATCTTTTACTTGTCTGTTACTGGCCAATTTGAGATGATTTATTTCTTTTCTCATGAAGGACACTGTGACTGTGCCTCTGTGATTCTTATCTAAGAAAAACTGTGAAGCAACAGACATTTTAAAAGCATCTGGTGAAGTTTGTAATTTTTTTGGATCATGAAGAGTTTTAAAGTTACAAGAGCTTCAAGATTAGGCTGTGTTTCTGGATCTCTGAATTTTCAGAAAAATCAGCAGTTAATATACCTCTTTGAAGTTCCTCAGAGACAAAAAATGCTGACTCAACTGGCCTGGCTGTAGGTCCATTTTGATATAATTCACTCAAAGGAGAAGAATAAAGAATGGGAGGTGAATTTCTTTGCTGACAGAGCTTGGGAGACAAAGCTGTAAGTTAAAAAGAAATTATAAATAAAGTTTTATGCTTTCCAATTGTTTCATGAAACAGACTTAAGTTGTCAGAAAGACTCCAAAACTGAGGTGATGATGTAGATTAGTCAAACATTATGAGAGAACTGGCATTTTTATTTCTCCTAAAGCTTATTCAGTTCAAGTTATAATATAAACCTAAGATTACAGTGACCATTAATGATCACTTAATAATGTTTTTAAGCATAGAAATCAGGGACGCCTAATCCCAAGCGTTCCTTCTCCCTTAAAGGGACATATAAACCATTATTTAATATAAACCTAATTCTTATACTATGTGCTAAATGGAAAACTAAGACCAGAACTTCAAATAAAAACTGACCCTGATGCTATTTCAGATTATACATTTCAAAATAGAAATCAATACAGCGCAAACATGATCCTAATTTTACCCTAAAGATGATAAAAATATTTACCTTAACCAAACACTCTGTCTGAACTGTACCATTAAAATGAAGAAAATCTATCAATGTGATTGCTAAGAGTTGACAAGAACTTGATGACACATAAACAATCAATCAACCCAATTGCAAGGTGGTTTTTATTTTTGATATAAGTATCAGACAAACGCACAATATTCACTGTAACATGATCTAGGAATGCCACTCACCCTAGAAACCTAATCCTAACTCCAGAAGCCTAACTCTAATTTCACACTGACATCAGTAGCATTTTCCCCTACCATTTTCTGACCATACAAATTTCACTATAATCTCAAATAAAAAGTCACATTAATCCTTAACTCTCACTCTGAAGCTGTCCTTCATGTTAACCTTAACCATAAACTTTAAGGAGGCCAAACCTTACCTGATGCTAAAAAGTAGGAGAAGCCTTCACACATTTTCAGACTTAAAAGTGGAACTTTCACAAACTATAACTCACTTCAGCAGAAGCTTGGAGTGAATAAACTGGGTTTTTTTTATTCCTAGTGTTTTTCCATAAGTGCAAGATCTGCTTTTTTAGATCAACTGAACCCATTGGTTGTGACAGGAATTGTTGCTTGAGCTTGACATCATGGTTGAGAGAGAGTAACTGGCCAAAAATCACTCAGCTGGCTTTCATGCCTAAGGTGGAACAAGAACTCACAGGCTCCTGGTTTCTACCCTGGTGCCTTAACTACTAAACCAAACTGGCTTTCAGGAATGGCTAAACTGATGTAGTATTTAAATTGGGATAAGGATAAATTGGGATAATGGGTAAGTTGGGAAGTTATACAGGTTAGCTGGGAGAAAGATTAGAATTGCATTAATAATTAAAAATTGCAGTATGTTAAAATACTAATTTTTTTAGATCTTCTATGATAGCCTGAAGCCTTTTGATATATATGAGTCCAGCAATCTCTTACTCAATTGTGCCACTAATGTTCCTTTGTTCTAAAATGGCTATTCTGAGATTTGCAAAGGAGTGAGATTAAAATTCTCTGTTGTTTCTTTTCATTTGTTTTAAATCCTAATGTCAAACTTGAATTCATTAATTCTTTTGTGCAGTTTGTCCTGTTTCTCCTATGTGGATCCAAAGGTAAATTGCTGGAAGATGATGATACATACATTGTATCATAACTGAGGAAGAACATTTCAGGATGTTTCTAATCTTGTGTATGAAGTTATTTAGAATCTATGATAGTGTTGTTAGTGTAAATATACAGAGATTTTCATGTTTTTTGTAGGATTTGGTAACCATGTTGGCATTATTGTTTCTATTGTTTCTCGTTCCTTATGAGAACCTGTACCAGGTTCATTGCTTTTATGTACTGATGTACTATCCAGCATCTGAGAAAGTGCAGTATCACTGCCCAGTATGGGTTGTAATTTATTAATAATGGGTTTGGGTGGTTTGAGTCATAGTCCACATTATTGGAATATGCTGGTATATTTTGTCTCACTATCCATGGCACATTGTTAAGATGATTTCTTTGTTAGGATTAAGGTTAATCTATGATGTAATACCACTCCCAACCCCCAACATCAATTCTTTAATAATATCTTTATTACATTTCAACATCATACATTAAAATACTAACTAACATAAAGAGAAAGGGGATTACAAAAGAAATGAAAGTAGCAAAAAATACATTAAACAAATATAACATGATCTAAAAATGCCATTCACACTACAAAAAATTGCAGGAAACTAATATTCTACAGATGTTTAACTATAGATGTCAAAAATGTCAAGTTCTAATTAATTTCACCCACATACTAGAAGCACTTTTTCTTAGCACTATTATCTCTTTACATATATCTGGCCACTGCAACAATTAAAGACCACCACTATCCATTAAAAAAAATGTGCTGTCATCACATCACAAAATCCTCAAGAAAACCTAACTATAGCCCTCATGTCTTTCAATTGCGAACAGAAATATTATTAGAAATATTAGCCAAATCCTGAATTTCTTTCCCACTAGTATGCCTAAAACACAATTCTTACCATTGCATCAACTGAAGATGGTTGCTAAAAATTAAAAAGAAAATCACCTTCAGGCTGACCCTCATATTTAATTTAAGAATGGATCTAAGGCAGGCATGTTAAACTTGCAATGTCATGTGATGTCGTGCGACGTATTGAGACTTTTTCCCCATTGCCTGCAATGGGATGGGCACGGTTTTGACATGACGCATCCGGCCCACACGCTGGCAGTTTGATATGCTTGATCTAAGGAATCCTAATCTGAACCCTAATTCAACCAGATGGCCCTAGTTATTTTTCACCCAAAATGTTATTCCAGTAACTGGCCTTTGAGACAACTAGTTGCTGATATTGTCATGAAAGAAAGGAAAATCCAAAGTGGCAAAGACAGAATTATAGAACATGGAATGTTCAATAGAAATACTAGCATAGGAAAGCTGAACATAATAAAAGATAAAATTAATTGACTTCATTTACATTT
>NW_015386780.1:335470-355436 GCF_001527695.2 Protobothrops mucrosquamatus | reverse complement strand
TGGCCCTAGTTATTTTTCACCCAAAATGTTATTCCAGTAACTGGCCTTTGAGACAACTAGTTGCTGATATTGTCATGAAAGAAAGGAAAATCCAAAGTGGCAAAGACAGAATTATAGAACATGGAATGTTCAATAGAAATACTAGCATAGGAAAGCTGAACATAATAAAAGATAAAATTAATTGACTTCATTTACATTTTAGGAATCAGTGAATTAAAATGGATTGGACACTGAGTCCAATCATACTTTTCATCTGATCATACTATTTACTACTTATGACATGAAAAACAAAGAGGAGATAGTTTTGATTTAATGGATAGGGAAGATTCAGCAAGAATAGTCAATAAAAATTTATTTATGGTCCAAAACTGAACAAGGGCAGTACTTGATTACAAAGCAGTCAACAATGAATAATATCAATTTTTAAGAATCCTTTAATATGACCATTATCCAAGTTTATGCTCCAATCACTGATGACGAAAAGAGATTGATTAAGTATTATGGTCAAATTAAATTTGAAATAAATCAAATATGCAAGCAAGATATGTGTCTTGTGCTTGAACACCAAAATACCAAACCTTGAAATATTGAAGACAATGTAAATAGATGTCATAGGGTAGGAAACTAAAATGAAAAAGGATGAGTTACCAATTTTTGCCAATCCAATGATCATTTCATTGCTAATGCTGTGTTTAAACAGCCAGAATAAAGCCCATATACATGAACATCATCAGAGAAAGTATACAGAAATCAAACTGATTATATGATTGATAGAAAAAAGTGGAATAGCTCAATTACAACAGCAAAGACAGTCAGGAGCTGACTGTGAAAACAATCATGAATTGCTTATCTGCAAAGTCCAAGTTAAGCTAAAATGACAGATGAAGTCCTATAAGTTTCCATGATATGATCTTGTCTAGTGGTGGGATTCAGCCAGTTTGCACCAGTTTGGCAGAACCGGTATTTTTTGTTGCCCAGGCCCAGAATGGACTTCCAGAAGCAGCATCCACACAAAGAACCAGTTGTTCACATATTTGAATCCCACCATTGATCTTGTTCTCCATTTTCAAGGAGAACATCAGAATCATTGTGATATTCTGAATCTCATTGATAGGAAGCCAGGAGAACGTGGAATTAAATCCAGTAAGTTGTTAAGAATGCCTCCTTCCTTGATAATATTTTTTTCATTGTTATTCTCTCTCTAAAAGGTAATAATGGCTTTTTGTAATGGGAGTTTGGCAGTTTGATCTCAAGAAAAGTTTTAGGGGCTGCAAATTGGTTACATGCCATATCCCAATTCTAGCAGACAGGATAAAAGTTTGGCATGTTCTAAATATAAGAAATTGGGAATGGATATACAGTATTTCAAGGTGTCCAAAAGACTTTTTTTTCCTAATTTTTTTTTTGTGGTGGTATGCAATCCTAGTTCTTCTGCCAATATTCTAGAGATAAAACTAAAAATCTGAAGTGAAACAAAATGAACAGGAGAAAGGAAATTACGTTATTAGTGCAGGGATAGAAACATATACAGTACACATATGATTTTTATTTGGATGTGGGTTTTTTTCAACATGTTCACTTTCCAGATCACCTCAACCAGATGCATTCTATTCCATTCAATGTGGCCAACATGCAGAACCTTAACCTGGAAAATGTGGTTCTTCCTTATCCTAGAAAGTCCAAGGTAAGCTTGATATATTATTTAGCAAAGAACTGCTCAGACTGAAGAAACATGCAGCCTGGTGGAATTTTATTTTCATGTCATTTAACTGTCTCTGGGTTGATGGCTGCTTTGATGTCTTTTTGGCCAATAACAACAGTCAGGTTTCAAGATAATTTGAGAGAAAATGTCATGAGTGCAGCTCCTTGCTTTTTTTCTAACTTCCCCTCCCCCACTTCAAGAAAATTGTCAGGCTCCCCTATAAGATCAACAAGTGATTACTGTCAATGAAAATAATGATGGAGCCATCCTTCTTTAGCAGTTTTACAATACACTTTCTTTCCCAGTCCTGAGTTCTTAAACTAAAAGTTTATTGGAGTCACAGGGAAAGTAATCTGCCAGCTTGTCATATGCAACCACTGAATTTATCAACATGCAACAAGTATACTGAAATGCAATTTTCTTCCCAGTCATTATTTATATTCCTTCCTTGACTTCCAGGTCATTGCTCTTCCTATTTCTTGTCAAATGGGAATCACTTGCCGTGTCCTGTAGAAACAAAGGTAAGGAAGATATATTATTTCTAAAAGGTAACATCTCATCTTTTCTCTCTTTGTAATGAACTCCAAACTGAGCCTGCTAAAATCATCCATCGTAAAAGTGTATCTGGTTGCAAGTTATGATAAATACCTATCAATGGCTTCAGTGCAACAGAAATTTATTTAAGGGCCACACCTTAATGGAAGTTCTTTTTTTAAAAAAAAATAAGTTTTCCTGCCAAATATGATAAATTGCTTCTTTCTGAAAAACAAAAAAATATTGTGCTTTAATAAACAATATTTAAATATTGGAGGGTCACTGAAACTGTTTCATATCAAGGTCATATAGTAATTATAGATATGTGGTTCATCAATGTATCCATTTTTGTCTCTAACTCAAAGATATTTTTATCTTTTTATTTAACTTTGTAATTTATAGTTTCTATAACCGTCCTGAATATAGTTTTTCTCTAACACCTTTCCCATATATAAACACCATTCATCAATGTATACTGTCATGATATAATTTTTTGCAAATCAGTACTATTTTTGCAAACTGCTTCAGAATAATAATAGATGTCAGCAACATGTATTATCTGCTGGCAGTTGCACTTCTATGACATTTTACAGATACATTTAGTCCTGGTTATGCCCTTTTTGGGGTGAGGGAACCCCAAAAACATGCTGCTGAAATCCAAATAGCCGAGAATTTGTAAATTATTTTGCCACTTTCAGGGTGGAAACAACACATTTATATAAGCCCCAGAATAGAATAGCACATCCTTACAGGTACCAACAGAAAATGTGTGCTTTGAGACATATACAGTATATAAGAGATAAAAAGTATCCTATTCTAAAGGTGTTTTCTGTTCCATGCACATTTTATTTTTCTCATCCTGCTCAAGACTGAATGTAGGACTATTATCCTTCTCTAATATTATCCTTCTCCAATATCATACAAAAGAAACATGTATGTTTGGTATTTTAGACTGAGTTAAAGTGCAAAATTCTTTTTGCGTGCCTGGAATTTTGAAGTGGTGAGTTGTTCTTATCATTAAAAATCACTTGTTCCATTTTACCATTGAGAAAATGCAGATAATTGTTCAGCAATAAATATGTAAACAAGATGCCGTGAAATTTAGAATCACAAAGTAAAGAATTGGAAAGGATCTTTGGGGTCTTCTAGTCCAACTCTGCTCAGGCAGGAGACCCTATAACATTTTGGACAAATGGTTGTCCAATCTCTTCTTAAAAACCGCCAGTGATGGACCGCCCAGAACTTCTGAAGGCAAGCAGTTCTACTGATTAATTGTTATGTCAGGAAATTTCTCCTTAATTCTAGATTGGTCCTTTCCTAGATTAGTTTCCATCCATTGCTTTTTGTCCTGGTTTTTGGTGCTTGGGAAAATACGTCCTCTGCTCTTCTTTGTAAAAGTCTCATAGATATTGGAACTAGACTAAACATATTCCTGCAACTGTTTTAGCCTCCAGTCCCTTAATCATCTTTGTTGCTCTTGTCTGCATCTTTCTAGAGCCTCAACATTGTTTTTAATATCCTGGTGACCAAAACTGGACACAGTATTCTAAATGTGGTTTTACCAAAGCAGTATAAAATGGTACTAGCACTTCACATTACCTTGATTATCTTGATCACATGCATTACCCTTCTCCTCCTCCTCCAAGAAATTTACAGGTTTTAAAACACATCATATTAGAGCAGTGGGTGGACTTCAACGGCCAGAAAACCCCAGCCAGCCATGTCTAGGTTGAGAAATGCTGCATTAGATTCAGGCTTTATTGCTAATATTCTGCCTGCTGCTTGTATTTATGAATACCTTTGCTTGTTTTAATTATTACAATGTAGATGAGCAATTTTACAGCTACCCTTTACATATGCCAATGATCTATAAAACTTTAATTCGTCTAGGTCTCAAAGATGATTCCAGGGTCAATTCACAGGGGAAAAAAATGGGGGAAAATGTATGTTTCTCAAAACTATCCAATCAATATGTCTATGGACCTGACAGACAGTTATGGAAAGGAAGTTATGCCCTTCCTTCTTGCCTAAGGGTGAGAATTTCAGGTGCTTACTTTTCTTTGCATTCAAAGATACTGCTCCTGTGAGGGCTTTGAAATGCTTGGCTGCATTTACAATTATACAGGATGAGCATAGTGGAGAAAGGCTCAACAGATCTTGGTTTCCAAATTACATCATTAGAGAAAAGCAGCTTCCAAATAGTCCTGGTTCATTTAAAGCTGCAGTATTATTTCCTTAGCTAAATATGGAACAGAAAACCATGTTCCTTTCTGGTTCTTCTAAGCCATTTTACCAATAATCACCTTAAGAAATAATAAAAAAAATATTTGGCAAGTTTGGAAGCTTCCAGAAAACCTCAATGAAATTTCATAGTATAAGTTGAAGAGAAACCTTTGTTTCTGGATTGTTTAGCGGCTTATCTTTAGTCCGATTTTAGGATTATTTTTATACCATATCAGAATCCTGGAAGAGAGCTTCAGCTTACAACATTTACACATTCATTTGAGGGGGCATCTCTATAACATGCAAAACAATATGTATCTTGAACCCTGAATGTGAAACCTTACAATGCTTAGTGTAATGCTCTATTAAGGCACAGAGTTCATCCAGAAGTTGTAGTGGGGAGGATCTTGACCCCAGCTCTGACACCAGGCTGTGGGTTAACACTTGATAAATTGTTAAGTTCTCTGCTGAGACAACATTTCCCTAGAGTTAACTTGGTCAGACAGAGTACCAACTTGCATGGCTAATTAGAAGCTGGACACATTTTATGTTTGAAATAATATCTATATCTTAACTGAACATTGCCTAATCCAATCTTGTCTGCCTTGACCAGAATTTATGGCCTTACCTTGACTTCATTGGGTACTGTCATATTCCAAAATGAAACATCAAAAGAATAATTCCAACATATGGAATTACATTTGAAAGAGTTGTGAGAAGATGGTATGCAAAAAGCCCTATAGTTTTCTTTAGGGCTCTAGACTGAAGACCTTTTATTTTGTTTGATTTTTCTGTAATTAAGATATATTTATCATCAACACAAGACTNCTTGACTTCATTGGGTACTGTCATATTCCAAAATGAAACATCAAAAGAATAATTCCAACATATGGAATTACATTTGAAAGAGTTGTGAGAAGATGGTATGCAAAAAGCCCTATAGTTTTCTTTAGGGCTCTAGACTGAAGACCTTTTATTTTGTTTGATTTTTCTGTAATTAAGATATATTTATCATCAACACAAGACTGCATAGAAAAAAATAACTATATTGAATTTGCAGCTCACCAGAAAACAAACAAATAAATTGAAGACAAAAAAGATAATTCCAATAAATAGAAAGTATATTTTTAATTTCTAACCAAACCACATGGGAGCTGCTTTTGAATTTCCCATTGGACATTCCTTCATGTTTTTATATTCTAAGTGATTTTACTTTATCTGGGATAAAGATGAATACTAAGCCACCATGCAAGCATTAAATCTTTTCTAGACAAATATAATCAATTGGATTTGGATAATTCATGAGCTAAATGTTCAGGATTTGGTGAGAATATATATATATTGTAAAATAAATAACTTACGATCACCAGGAGGATTCAAGTAAGAAAATACTTTAATAAAACCAAGCTTTCATTGGGAGCTCCCAACATCGTCAGGGTTAAAAGCCAGTCATCGGAAACACCTTAAATAAGGTTGGCTAGCATTTGCACCCGGCTCCTAGAGTGCGTCATCGGTCCTAGCCGGTTAACCTGCACTCTGGTCGTTTCTCTGGCGTCTGCATCTAATTCTCCCCTATCACTCTTTTGAGCACTCTTGCTTGTTCTCACAGTGCTAGTTCTTAACTTTGTTCGGACCCTTTTTCCCTCTTCCTCTTTAATACTGTTTATCCCCATGCTGTCTTTCTCTCTGTTACGGGTTACGGGGTAATTCCATTCCATACCATCGTTTGTTCCATTGCAATCCCAAACCCCCCCCCACTCTTGATTGTAAGTCAGTGGTCTCTTCTTGCTCCTCCTCCCCCCTCCTCTTTCCCTCTTCTACAGGCACTTTCCCACCTCCTCCCCTTTTCCATCCGAATCACTCCTCTTCGCTGATATAGACAACGTTAGGCTCGAAAGTCTCATCGCCAGCTGCTCCGGATCTCTTGCTGGTGTGGCCGGTTCGTCGGAGAACATACAAGTCCCCCGTCCGGCGGGTTCCCCCTCTTACACTCTCTAGGGAGCACTCAGTTCTTGACGGATGCTTATCCGCCTTCGATGTCAGCGGGCTCCTCATCTGATTGTCGGAGTTTCGTAAGTGCCGGCCGGATTGTTTGCGGCGAGTGGGGTGGCAGTTCCTGCTCCATTTCCTCATGCCTGCTGTGATGTGCAGAGATCAACGTGGCGATTAATTGAGTCCTTGTCTGAGAACCAGGCTTCCTTTAGTAATCACCCCCCTTTTGTGGCATCACTGGATATGACCCGTGTATTGTCAAAATCAAATTGATGGCCGTGTTCCGCCATATGCGTCCACACTTGAGAGTGTTGTTCACCCCTTCTTACGGCCAATTTGTGCTCATGGGTTTTTAACCATTTGGATGTTTCACCCACATAATTGCTTTGACAGTTCTTGCAGTCAATTTTGTAAACCACCACCGATCTTTCCATGGCGGGGAGTGGGTCCGAACGCAGCATTTGATTGGGCTTGTGGGCCACCTCTATATCATAGGGGGCCAGGAGTCTGGCTGTTGCCTCAGAAATGTTGCTGATGTAGGGTAAGGATATGCGTGTCTTCTGTAGTAATGACCCATCCCTCTGTAGATTGTTGCGGGGTTTGGGTATTATACAGTGCCACTTTATGAATTTTATGGGATATCCATGCGGAGGAGATGTTCCCTCTCCTCCGTTTTGGATCCAACCGTGCTGCAGTGGGAGTCCACGCACTTAAATAAAGCTCTAATGCAGCTAACCTTGTGGGACACCGGGTGATTACTCCTGTAGTGGAGGATCCTGTCCGTATGGGTGGGCTTACGGTAGACTTTTGTGTGTAATGACCCATCCGGCTGGCGGTGGATCAGCACATCTAAGGAAGCTAAAAGACCTTGCTTCTCTTCCTCCACCGTGAATCTTATATCAGGATAAATTGAATTCAGTATTCCCACAAAGCTAGCTACATGGCCCCCTATGATATAGAGGTGGCCCACAAGCCCACAAGCCACCTCTATGATATCGAGGTGGCCCACAAGCCCACAAGCCCAATCAAATGCTGCATTCCAAAATTATGCGCCCCAAAGACCCACTCCCTGCCATGGAAAGATCGGCGGTGGTTTACAAAATTGACTGCAAGAACTGTCAAAGCAATTATGTGGGCGAAACATCCAAACGGTTAAAAACCCGTTTACACGAGAACAAATTGGCCGTAAGAAGGGGTGAACAACATTCTCAAGTGTGGACGCATATGGCGGAACGCGGCCATCAATTTGATTTTGACAATACACGGGTCATATCCAGTGATGCCATAAAAGGGGGGCGATTACTAAAGGAAGCCTGGTTCTCAGACAAGGACTCAATTAATCGCCACGTTGATCTCTGCCCATCACAGCAGGCATTGAGGAAATGGAGCAGGAACTGCCACCCCACTTGCCGCAAACAATCCGGCCGGCACTTACGAAACTCCGACAATCAGCTGAGGAGCCCACTGACATCGAAGGCGGATAAGCATCCGTCAAGAACTGAGTGCTCCCTAGAGAGCGTAAGAGGGAGAACCCGCCGGACGGGGGACTTGTATGTTCTCCGACGAACCGGCCACACCAGCAAGAGATCCGGAGCAGCTGGCGATGAGACTTTCGAGCCTAACGTTGTCTATATCAGCGAAGAGGAGTGATTCGGATGGAAAAGGGGAGGAGGTGGGAAAGTGCCTGTAGAAGAGGGAAAGAGGAGGGGGAGGAGGAGCAAGAAGAGACCACTGACTTACAATCAAGAGTGGGGGAGGGTGTTTGGGATCGCAATGGAACAAACGATGGTATGGAATGGAATTACCCCATAACCCGTAACAGAGAGAAAGACAGCATGGGGATAAACAGTATTAAAGAGGAAGAGGGAAAAAGGGTCCGAACAAAGTTAAGAACTAGCACTGTGAGAACAAGCAAGAGTGCTCAAAAGAGTGATAGGGGAGAATTAGATGCAGATGCCAGAGAAACGACCAGAGTGCAGGTTAACTGGCTAGGACCGATGACGCACTCTAGGAGCCGGGTACAAACGCTAGCCAACCTTATTTAAGGTGTTTCCGATGACTGGCTTTTAACCCTGATGATGTTGGGAGCTCCCAATGAAAGCTTGGTTTTATTAAAGTATTTTCTTACTTGAATCCTCCTGGTGATCGTAAGTTATTTATTTTAGAATATGAATATACCCAGGAGTCACATTTTTACGGACATTATCTATCTCATATATATATATATATATTTGAGCCAAAAAGGAAAAAATGAATTTATTACCATGGGACAAAAAATAAAAGAAAGCTCAATGTAATCTCAGTTAGACAGAAGAAATATACCAAAAAAGGAAAATTAACCAAAAGATAGATGAGGAATGTTCTCAGGCTTGCAAGGCTCCCCTTCACTTCTCATAGATGTTCTTGATTTACTTTGCTCAAAAGACTTTTCTTTTCTTCAATAATATCAAATGCACCATTTCTTTTTATATTTCCTCCTTCGATTTTTACCCTCAAGGTTCAAAATGGATGTATATAGGATTTGATCTGTTCTGGATGAACATGCATTTCAGTCATTTTCTCTTCATCTTAGATCAGAGTAACATTTTCCTCAGAAACAGCTGGGACAAAAACCTTACATTAGGCTTTCATTCCTCTTCTCTCAACAGTCCAAATTTCTCTCCTTTAAAATGTTATAGTTTCTTACAAACAAAATAGAAAAAGCTTTAGGCTAATTCAGTGGCACTGCTGATTGGTAGGTTAAACCAATAAGGATTCCAGTAAAGGTTTGGACCTGAAATCTTTCTTGGCAAGAAAAAAAAACTTTTCCCTAACTTTTTTTCTAATAAGTAATTGGCTCTTGACTCAGTTCTACCCCTGGAATATTCTTTGAAACTTAATGTTTTGTTTCAAAAGCTTTAATTTTACTGATTTTGGTGTTGCTAAAATATATCTGGACAGATATAAGGATATTATTTTAAGTTGTGTCCCCTGAAATATGTATAGTTCCTTTATTCACTATTCTATATGCCACGGGTCCCCAACCTCCGGGCTCACTACTGGCTGTGGTCTATTTGGAATTGGGCCACGTGAGTGGCTGGCATGCACAACTTTTGCGAGTGGCATTCCGGTGAGCAGTTGGTGTGTGTGCACCAGCCTACCACTCTTGTTAGGCTGCACGCATGCATGCCGGCCCATCACTTGTTCAAGGGCTGCATGAATGTGTACATGCATTTCAGCCTGCCACTTGTGTGGCCCAGTTCCCCTCTCCTCTCCCCTCCAGCTGGGCTGCCAAACCACAAAAGTTGGGAACCACTGCTGTATGCCAACTTCCATATCTGCTCCATCCAGCATGAAGAATTATTCTTCTCTCTCTCTCTCTCTCTCTCTCTCTCTCTCTCTCTCTCTCTCTCTCTCTCTCTCTCTCTCTCTCTCTCTCTCTCTTTCTCACTCTTTGAGAAAAAAAAGTTTGCAAACATGTATGAAAATTTAAAACAGCCAGTTTGGTATATTAGTTAAGGCATCAGGCTACAAAGTAGGAGACTGTGAATTCTACTTTTTATTTATTTTATTATTGAATATATATACCACCCATCTTGCTGTCTAGGCACACAACCAACTTTGTGACTTTTTCGCCAATTGCTTTCTCTCAGCCCTAAGGATGCAATGGCAAACCATTTCTGAAAAACCTTCTCATGGCAGGGACTTGTCCAGGTAGTCTCCGATATTTAAATACAATTCAATGGGAAAAACTGAAGAATCTAATTGTATTTCAGTAACAAACAAAATCTGAGCTTCATTTGAAATTGGAATGCTGGCACTTGGTTTCTGATAGTTGTTGGCCTTTTCTGAAAACAGCAGAATCAGAGTATACTGAGCAAAAGCTCTTTATTTTCTTTAGAGGAACATAAGTAGGAAGGTAATTTTTAGCAGCTGACATTGATATAACCTAAAGCAAGAAATAACTCTTTAATACCCAAAGCTCAAATATTGCAAGGCAAATGTTCTAAGCTTTGCTTCCCTTATGAATATGAAATTTTTAACCACCTGAACTTTAAAACCATTTGTCAATAAAAAAAATCTATTGGTATAAATTTGACTGATTTGATAGGATAGAACGAGGCTTGCTGTGATCTCTTGATACCTTGGAAGTTATACATTTGTATTCTTTTGTGCATGCAATTCAATACAACTCAATCTCAATTAACTGTCCCCAGTGGGTATGTGTGCCTAGATTCTCACTTTGTTTTTTAGTTAGTTAGTTAGTTCTCAAAATACTTACCTATGCAAAAAAGAGAAAGTGTCAGTCATAAAACCCTTTGAAAAAAAGAGAAATTTCTTATGAACTGCCCACTTTCCAGAACCAGTTTAATCTGAAGCAAAGTGATAAGATCCTAAGAATTTTATGAGAACATCACATTTGGTCCCAGAAGGAAGGACTTAGAGAATTGTATTTCCATAGAGATTCAAGTAATTGACTTAACTTTAAACTTGTACATGTATTTTCAGACAATTATTTTTATACTGATCTGAACACATTTGCCTTTTTCATGCAGGAGAAAGCAATTTCAATATGACACAGAGTCTTCCATGAGTCAAAAGGCAGCCCAGAATGGGAATAAAATGAAATTAACTATTAAACAAAAATATTGCTGTTGAGGCCAGTGAATATTTAAGCTGCTTATTGCTCAACAAGAACAGCCAGTTTGGCCTGATAGTTAAGGACTAGGATAGAACCCAAGAGAGTTGGTGAGTTCTTGTCCCACTTTAGGTATGAATCCATCTGAGTGACCTTGAGGCAGTCATTCTCTCTCATCTCAATCCAGTCATAGAGTGAGTGTGGGGGGAGGGGATAGGAGGAAGAAGGAGTATTAGGTCTATTGACCACCTTGGGTTATTTAGAAAAACAATAAAGGTGAGAAATAAATAAATAAATAAATAAATAAATAAAGATAGATAGATAGATAGATAGATAGATAGATAGATAGATAGATAGATAGATAGATAGATAAAGTCTTACTCTATTCTCTAAAAAAACAGTGTCATCTTGAAGTTCTCAGTCTGAAAGAAAGACCCATTCTTGCAATCCACATAGTCTATGTTTAGCATTCACTGAATCTCATCTAGACTTAACTTGGCCAATTAGGACTCAGCAGAACATTATTAGGAATTTAGAAATGGAATTCTATTTTCCATACCATGTTTCTTGCTTATCATTTTTACTCACTGTAGCAATTTTTATTTAAAAAAAAGAACAACTCTGAGAGAAACAAACTATGTATGTTTTATATCTGCTATTCTGGGTAAAGACCTACTAAGACAGCTCACACAAATATTCACACCTATCAATTAATCAGTTAATCTCAGCTCTAGAAATTAAGAGTTAAACCTAAACAAAGAAGGGGCCACCCTATAAAGAGACCATTTTTTTCATTATGAATTATGTCAAGTGGTTAGTATATTTCTGTTATATAAGCAGAAGAAAATTACAAATGTGTTTCAAATATTATCGGACTTTATATTCAGCCTACATGGCAAGTAGCAAAGATTAGGGTAACATAGAAGCAGTAGGAAGTCCCTGGCTTTCCCTTCCTTCTCTGACTTGCTGAGATTCAGACTAATAAGGAACAAAAAAAATGGGTCATTTGGTGGATCCCTTGCATAAAAGAGGAGAATGAGATGAAAAATAAACAGTTGTTCACTCTTTGCACTGTAAGGATGTTTAGTGAGCCCTAAGTGCAACTATTTCTAAAGTACAATTCTATACATATCTGCTCAGATGTAAATTCCAATGAATTTGATTGGTTTGATGGGTATAAAATTGCATCCTCCATCTGCATGCAATTTATAATGTATTACAATTGTCTTCCAATTTAACTGTTTTGTTTAAAAGAAGATTCTAATTTTTCCCATGTGAATTTTTCCCCTGTATATGTATTGTTAATAGGACAGGATAATAGGATGGAAATTCCAAATGATGTTTAAAGACTTTCAGTCCAACAAATTCATCAGAAAACTTTGCTGCCATTCTATCTGTATAAATCTAGGCCTCCTATGCCAAAATCAAGGGTCCCAAATGGAGAGAAAGGCCTACAGTATACAGATTGTGGATTCATTAGTTCTGTTCTGGTAATCTCAATATGCACAATTCTCTTCTTTTAATTTGATGGCTTTAAATAACATTACTTTAGACAAAGCTCATACAGAATAGGAAAAAAAAAACCTGAAGAAGTCAGTTGTTGCCCAGCGACTTGCACATTCTTCTCTGGCAATGATACATACATATAAGAATAAAATCATACATCATTTTATTCTTAAGGCTAAACTAAATATGATGTTAAACATCTATTTTCCACCAAATAACAGTTAAAACTGCATATTTAGCTTTCAGCCTTTCAACATCCTATGCTCTATGAGAGCCTCCTGGTTTCCTTGCTCTCCACCATCAACATGCAAGGAGAAGAGGAGAAATGCAGAAAACATTCTCTCTAAATCTACTCACATAATCTCAGCAGAAAAGTTATCACATATTCTGTTCCAATTAAAGTAGACAAATTCTTGCACAGAGACAGGAGACAAACCTTTAAGCATCACGTAGCTAAAGATACTGAAGCTACCATACATTCCTGTCTTTCTCAGCCATCTTAAAATAACACATTATCATGATACTGAATATTTTCGCCATCCAGCCCTGACTTTTATGGAGCTCAAACATCTTTCTCATTTCATCTCAAAACAGTCTGTTATTTCTCATTCTGGATTATACTTAAGGTTTCTTTTTTTTCTAGTGGTCCTAGACAAACTGGGTTAGATTGCCGCTGTTGTATTTTATGCTAAAGTTCTGAAAACCAATCTAAATGAAATGTGATACATACAATGTTAAATAATGACAACTACAGGAAAGCCTCTGTACACACAATTGCTGAGAGTTCAAATTATTTAACTATTTACTTTCTTAACATGATTACCACAGAATCACAGTGACCATTTGCTGTGATGTGACAATGAGAATTTGCAATCAATCCTCACATTTACAACCCTTTGCAAGTTTGTAAAGCAAAAGAAAGCTGAAGGAAAATCATAAGCAGAGTCCTGGTCTTGCTTAGTGACCTCTTCACTGAAGAACCAAATTGCCAGTCCCAATTTTGGTCGACAAACAATACCTGTATAAAGCTCTAAAGGATTCTTTTCAGTACCCAATATGGTACAATTTTCATGGGTCAAATGAATGCTTGTCCTAATCACATATTGACACACTGAAGTCCAAGTGTCTTTCATCAATTCTGGCTTGATTCCCTATTCTTCATTTTCATTGTACAGTACTACTTTTTTACCTTCTGCCACATAAAAAATTGTGTTTTGAACCATTCTCTTGTTTTTCACTTGGCTTTATAACTGCTGATATTGCTGGATTTTTGGATTCTGTCCTCATAAATACTGAAGAAACAGAAACCTCTACATTTATGTCCATGGCTATATTTTGACTTTCAGGATACTGAACAGTCAGAGCTAAATAATGTTCACAATGTTAGTTCAAGACACTGGCATACATCATGGTTCCTTGGACTTTGTAACCTTGGATAAGGAAAAAAAAGAATATACAATTGTTTCATTTAGTGCCCTTTTGCCTGCTCCACATTCCCATGATTGTGACACTGAAAATCAGCAGTAAAATCTCAAATGTCCAGCAATGCATCTTTAATTGATTTTATGCAGGAGACTCCTGGGAAGCACACTACTCACTGCCCTATCCCAGCTGAAATTTTTTTAACAAAATCCAGTTTTTTGTTGCTAAAAAGATCATTCACAGCAGCAAAAAAGGTTATTCAGGAAAGAATAGAGGTGATTTCTCTCCCATTCCCATTCCTACCCTTAGTGACATCCCAACATATTTACATGGTCTTCAAAAGTTTGATCTACCCCTGCACATTGTCATGTAACCTTATATTCTCATTCTGTTTTTATAAGTGTTAGTTTTATTTGTGTCATTTTATGGTTCACTGTCTTAGATTATTCATTGCTAAATTTAATTGTAATTTTAAATTAATCTTGTATGTTTCAATTTGTGTACTCTATAATTTTATCTTAATGATTCTATCTTTACCTCTTTACCTTTTATTATATCAATATGACTTTTTATTTTTATTTCTATTTTAATGTAATGGTTATGTTTTTAGTTATATGCTGCTCTATGACCAAAATAAAACTGACTGATTGAAAGTTGGGATACTGGGTATGATTCAGCACTCATTACCTTCTTCTGAATAAAAGAAGTATCTGCAATCAGTTAATTGTGCATTCAGTTTTCTACTCAAAAGCATAGCCATTTCACTAGGTGTTATAATTTCACTATGAATCATTGCACTTTGATAGTACAATAACTGTGAAACAGCATGTGTGATTCCTTTTTCCTTATTTTAATGTGGATCTCCTGATAATTTTCTCACTCATTGCTTTTCCAGGACAATTAACATAAGAGCGTTCATGTAAGAGCTACATGTGGCTTCTCCAAAAAGCCCTAGCAGATGCTTTGCATAACCCAATTAAATTCATGTGCATTACATGAGGCTATTAATTATACAATCTGGTGGTATAATATGACACATTCTCTTACATCAGCTGACAGGGAATTCAATAAATGGGACAAGGGAAAGCTACAATTGTTTCAGTATATACTGCTCCTCTTTGGATACAGGGAATAATCTAAACCAGAGGTGTCAAACTGCCAGCCCGTAGGCCGGTTGCATCATGTGGAGACCGCACCCACCCCAGCTCCAGCAAGGCAAACAAAGTTGCAAACGTTGCAACACGTAACGTGACGCAGTGAGTTTGACACCCGTGATCTAAATTAAACCATTTTCCATGAAATTGCATCACACTTGAACTTCACTGTAGTGTTTAGGAGTCCTTTGTTTACTGATTTTCTCCAAATTTTGATCTCTATGTATCTTTGCATGAAATTCAATGTGTTTCTAAATATTATTTGCTCTGGAATGTAGATGAGAAGATGTTATTTTATTTTATTTTTTATTTTCATTTATATTATTTTATCATGATTTGCTTTTAGATTTCTTTTCGGCTAGGCATTGTAGAAATAGGGTGCTGAATTTAGAAAGCCTTTGGTCTTGTCCATAAAGATTTTTATTATGTTCTTTTGTTTTTACAAATTTTAACAACTGAGTTAAACATAAATCCATATTCAGAGAATAACATTTGCTATAAGTATATTCAAATATCTTTATATATGTTGGCTATGGATACGAACATTGTAATTCTGTACTATCGCACAACACTGCCTATAATAGAAACAACTACTTTTCTAACTATCCATTTTTTATTTGAGTGAGAGACCTTATGAAGAATTTCCTGAATTCACCTTTAGTAAAGAGAAATATAACAGTGGTTTCCATTCAATGTTATTCCTTCTCCTTCTCTTTGTTCTTCTCCTTCTCCTTCAAAAGAAGTTAATTCTTACTTTTTCCGTTCTTTGTACTAAAGAGCCAACAACAGTGAAGTAGACTATTGGACAGAACAGAATAGACTTATTTTTTTCTTAATGTACATGCAGGCAAAATCATCAGCTGATGCCCACCTGAATTGTGAATTGTGCTTTCAAAAGTCAAGTGGGAGAACATCAGCCCTGGAAATAAACTGTCTCAAAAATTGTAATTGCTTGTAGCTTGTGCTATATAATTTCAGGATAAGATTGTAGACCTGTGGGAAAAAAATTGTTGTAAAATATGCCTTAAATTTTATGTTGGCATACAAAGTAATATAATAGTTAGGCCAGGAAATTGACTTAAATAGTTTTAATTAGAAGAAAAGATTTAAATTAAAATACAGTTGATGACAGTAGCAATGGAAACAAAGAAAAGGAAAAACGTATGATACCCATGCTTCTGAAATAGTACATTTTCTCTTGGCTTTACTTTTCTTTTTCTTTCTTAAACAGTTTCCCTTCCACATTTCAATCAAAAGGAAATATTGGCCATCCTCATCATGTCTATCTTCTTTCCATTCCTCTTTTTTTAAAAAAAAAAAATACTTCAATACAACAAAGAAATTAAGAAAAATATGATTCGTGTGATAACCATGTGTTATAACATTATTTTTAAACAAGGAAAAATGGGAGTGGAAATTCTGAAATTTATATTATAAACAGAAAAACACCAAACACCAAACATCAAATGGCTCCTGGCCTTTTTGTCAAAAAAGAGAAAATGAAAAATAAACAAAAATAAACTTAAAATATTGACAAACAGCATAGATCAGTAACTGACTGAAGTAAAAGATACATTTAAGTTACACTATGCAGTAATATCTGTTTGCACTAACTTTTATGCAAACTGTATATAGCTAATACACTGCATATATTGCTGATATAGTCAAGAAGCAGTAGCATGGTCTAAAGTCATATTAATAATCCTATGAATTTCAGTCTAACTAAAAATAGTAGAACGTGCCCAAACCAAGAGAATTATATTTCTAATATAGTTGAAGAAATGTTTTTCTCTGTCCTCAGGATGGTAAAATATAGCAACCTCCAGATGCAGTAAAAAAAAGGTAGTAACAATATAGAGATCTATACAATAATATACATTTTAGCATACTCTTTTCTTAGAAGGAAGAAATAGGTTCTTAAAATAATCTTAAGGAACCTCCACAAAGTCAATATCTTTTAGATATGTCCCAGAGTATGAAATCCTAATGTACTCTTTCCCCAATAATCCTTTTGACCCAATTCCAAACAATAGTGAATAGCTCTTCTTCCTCATTGTGTAACATCCCATATTTCTGGCAGAAATAGACTCAGAATTAGTGCTTGAATGCTTCACTGTCACTGATAAGACCTAAGAGGAATTCTTACTTAAAATGAAGAAAATGGTCCAGTTGTGATTAATCAATTCACAGGACAACAGAATAAGAAGGAGGAGCTGAAACTATGCACATATTTTTCCAAGATCTTCTGAGTCTTTGTGAAGAAACAATTGCTAGCTCTGCTGTTATGAGAGCTGTCTAGGTTAATATTTCTAGAAGACATCCATAATCTTAAAAGGTCATTGCTTTGTTTACAAGTCTTTGGCTTTTATGAGGAAGTGATGATTAGACTGCATTGCAAAAGAGACCCCTGAGAGGTAACTTCTGATTTGCAAGGATCTAGTGGGGAAATAAAGCTGCCTATTCAGGTTTTTTTCCAAGGTCAAGATTATCAGACACCATGATACATCTATTTACACACATAACAAAATGATTTGGCTTTAAAAAAAAGTACAATTTTTCCAGTATATTAAAACTGTATTCGCAAACAGGATGGCAAAAAAACTTTAGAAGGCCTCTCCTTCTCCTTGCCCTATTATGAGTTTGTTATTGTTACTTTCACTTCTCCAACACTGAAAAATTAAATTTAGAGAATATTTATTATTGTGCCAAAATGAATTCTCTAAAAGTAAATGGTACAGTTTAAACATCATTGCTTTGGGTCTACCCGGCACACTTAGAATTCTCTTCTCTGCTCTGGTCTGAGTAAATTGGAAGTTAACAGGCATGAAATCATTGGAGCTCAAGTGCTGTGAGGTTTGGGTCTATATTTGAAGCAGGGGTCCTGTACTCCTTCTAACATTAGGGTTGTCCTCTCCCCCCCCATATAAACTAATGCCCAAACTGAAGCCTCTGAGCCATCTGCTTTTTCTAAGAATCAGAGAGTTCATTAATGAGCATGCCTAATTCTGTTCCTGCTCCTATTTTCAAATGAAATGGTATGGGAATTTAAGAAAATAAATATTCTGCTTACTCCATCAATAGCCCAGCAGACACTTGGGTGCTATATTTCAGTTTAATTTCCTATCAAATAGAGAGTTCAATGGATCAGTTGTCATTAAAAGCAAGCTGAGCAAGCTGCTGCCTTATTATCTTCTTTTTGCTCAGCTAAAACTACGATACAACTTTTGCTGATATGTCTTTTTCATTTACTTATAACTATGTTATTTACAATTAGCTTTCCTTGATAAGTACTTCTTATAATATGTCTATATATGCGTATCAGGGATTCTGCCTTTCATATTTCTATCATCTATCTATCTATCTATCTATCTATCTATCTATCTATCTATCTATCTATCTATCTATCTATCTATCTATCTATCTACTGTATCTGTCTAATCATATATCCATCCATACATCATCAAAGCCTTACTCATTTCTTTTTCCAAGGTTCTTTTGAAAGCTTAAATTATATTCTGGATCTTATTGTGATATATTTTCTTCCCTCATGGATTAATAATGTCTAGAAATGTATTGGTCAGTTGAAAAGTTGATCGTAACCATTCCCTAATACACATTGGCTAGGGCTATAGAAGAATCTCCATATTTAACCCCTGACGAAGTAATCATATTGTTTTTAGTGTGTGTTGTGTCCTGAGCCTGCAAAAGCAGGCTCGGGACGTTGCAAGAGTCCCGGGCATTTGCAAAAGCTGCCCGGGACCAGACTGAGTGGCGCCGGCCTTGTGCGCATGCGCAAGGCGGGAAAATACCGCCTCATGATTGGTTGAACTTGCCCGGGGATCAGAAGGTATAAATAGAGGCCTGTGTGCCTCTGCTCGGGTTGTTCGTAGAATGGAAGCAGAGAATAAAGACTTGTTAGAAATGCTTCATCTCAAGCGTCATTATTCTCCGGACTTAACACTGGCGATGAAGGTGGGATCCAGTCTCTACAGCTAGGAAAGCTTGAAGACTCACCCAAAGAAGTCCGGAAGAGAAAACGGCGTGGAAGTCAGCGTTATCCTGCCAGTACGAAATCGCTGGAGGGTGCATGCGGCTGAAGAAGAAGACCTGATCCTCGATCATGGCGAAAGTTGGGCGTTTAGCGGAATTCGACGTCTCTCACCCCGAGAGGTGGGAATCTTATGTTGCAAGAGTCGAGACGTATTTCCGCATAAACCAGATTTGGGAGGAAGGCTTAAAGGCTGCCACATTGTTGTGCGTTTGTGGGCAAGACGCCTTTGAGATCACCGAGAGCTTAATCGCCCCGGACTCGCTGGAAATGGTATCATACTCCGATCTGAAGAAAACCTTAAAGGAACATTTCCAACCCAAGCAATCTGTCATGGCTTGGAGGCACACATTTCAACAGAGAGATCAGCGAGTTGGAGAATCAGCAAAAGAATATGTTGCGGCCTTGAGAAGAGCAGCTAAACCGTGCGACTTCAAGGACTTAGAGGAAAGACTGCGCGATCGTTTTGTGTGCAGACTGAGGAGCACAGAATTACAGCAGAGGCTGTTCGCCAGGGAAGATGTCTCCTTCCAAGATGCTCTGCGAGAGGTTTCGGCTGAAGAAGCTTCCGGTGGGGCGGTCAAGAACATGCGGCCTAAGCGAAACGTTCCAGAGACTGCCACTATTCACAAGGAAGACGTGCGCGAGGATTCGGAAGAAGATCCTGAAGAAGAGGTGGACAAGCTTTACCAAGCAGCTGGGAGGAGGTCCAAAGATCGTCAGGACAAGGGCCCAGCTGAGCTTCGTTGCCTCGGATGTGGTGGACG
>NW_015386780.1:324618-334754 GCF_001527695.2 Protobothrops mucrosquamatus | reverse complement strand
TTATTGAATTTTTATCATGCTTTTCTACCTCACAAAGCTGCTATTGCTGAACCTTTGCACAGACTTCTTGACAAGAATGCGTGTTGGCGCTGGACCAAAGTCCATGAGGCCAGTTTCAATGAGGTTAAAGCCTTGCTTACATCCAATGCGGTGTTGGCTCATTTTAATGAGCAGTTGCCAGTGTGTCTGGCTTGTGATGAGCAGTTGCCAGTGTGTCTGGTGTGGGCGCTGTTCTTAGCCATTTGATGGCTGATGGGACTCAGGTCCCTGTGGCTTACTACTCTAGGACTTTATCTGCTGCTGAGCGCAACTATGCTCAAATTGATAGGGAAGCTTTAGCTATTGTGGCTGGAATTAAAAAGTTCCATGACTTTCTTTATGGCCGCCACTTTACAGTCTTTACTGACCACAAGCCTTTGCTGGGGTTATTCACTACATCCAAACAAGCACCCCACATCCTGTCCCCTCGTATGCTGCGTTGGTCCATCTTCCTGTCAGCTTATGATTATTCACTGGTCCACAAGCCTGGCAAGGAAATGGGTCATGCAGATGCATTGAGTAGGCTGCCATTGCCTACTGTGGAGCCTGCTCCTGCTCCTGCTGTACACATATTGTCCATTCAGGAGTTGCCTGAATGTCCCCTCAATGCTAGGGATGTGGCTGCTGAAACTGCCACTGACCACACGCTCAAACGCGTGCTGTCATGGGTCCTGTCTGGGTGGCCTGACAGGTGCCCTGCAGAGGATTTTCAATGTTTTTGGGTCAAGAGGCACGAGTTGTCCACTTTCAATTGCTGCCTCCTTTGGGGATCGAGAGTTGTGATCCTGACCTCCTTGAGGGCTAGAATTTTGATTTCATTACATGAGGGCCACCCTGGAATTGTCAGGATGAAGGCACTTGCACGCAGCCATCTGTGGTGGCCAGGCATTGACCGGGCCATCGAGTCCCAAGTCCATGGGTGTCATGCCTGCCAACAGTCCAGGCCTGAAATGCCCCAGGCCCCTGTACACAGGTGGGAGGAAACACACACTCCATGGTCTAGAATACATGTAGATTACGCTGGGCCCTTTCAGGGTCAATTCTTCCTGGTTGTTGTTGATAGCCATTCCAAGTGGCTAGAGGTCGTGCCTGTGTCTTCTACCACAGCTGCCAAGACTATTCAAGTGTTGAGAAACATTTTTGCTGCACACGGTTGCCAGATTTTCTGGTGTCAGATAACGGTCCTCAATTTACTTCTACTGAGTTTCAGGGATTTCTTCGGGCCAACATGATCCGCCACACTGCTTCGGCTCCCTTCCATCCTTCCACCAACGGTCTGGCTGAACGGATGGTCCGCGTCGCCAAGGACGCCCTCAAGAAGCTGACTTACGGCAATTGGCATCACAGGTTGGCTGACTTTCTTCTAGCCCATCGTACTACTCTGTGCACTGCCACGGGTAAGTGCCCGGCCGAACTCCGTTGGGGTCATCGGCTCGTGACTAAATTGGACAGGCTGCATCCAGAGCGTGTAGCTTCACAGGTGTCTCAGCCACACCCACCACGGGTCCTGCGTGAAGGCGATCCTTTCTGGGCCAGGAACTACGGGCCTGGACACCTCTGGGTCCCGGCTGTGGTCTGCAAGTTCTCGGGGCCACTGTCCTACGAGGTGTCAATGGAAGATGGCCGTGTTCTTCGCCGCCACATTGATCAATTACGTGTGAGGCGGGACTCACCTGGGGTTCCTCCTCAGTCTCCTCTGGGGGGGAGGAGGAATGGGAAATGCATTCTGAGAATCAGAATCTGCTGCCAACAACGGTTGTGGGGAACGACACGGGCTCTCAACACCCAAGTTCCACTGGAGATTCAGGTAGCAATTAATGGGGACGGGGGCACACAGACACCCCCACACACACTCCAGCCTGGGAGTCTCACCGGAGGTATACTAACTATCCACACCTCACAAACAATACTCCAGACACGGAGAATCACTGGGAGCATATTCACAACTCACAACATGCAAGAGAGCAGGCAAAACAGAGGGGAAACACATCCTTTGCTGAAATGGCTCATAGAAGGATGTCCCCACGCATAAGGGCTAACAGGGAGGCATCCCTAAACCCTCACACTACAGGAAGGAGTCAGGAAAACCACACTCCATCAGGAAACACGGAGATGAGTTCAGAGGGGTTGGAAAACTCCATTGGTGGTAGGTCAACCGAGTATAGTGATCAACAGAGTTCTGACTTCTCAAGCCTAAGAAACGGGCAGGAAAGTCAAACTGAAGTCACACAACAACCACAAGGAAATTCACCTAGTGTGGGAAGCCACGGGGAAAACACTACAAGTTCCCCAGGTCCGAGAAGGTCGCTCAGGGTCAAAGGCCCTCCCAAATACCTTGCAGATTACGTAAGGTGAGCATGTGAACTGCAATCACTGAAATAGAGGTTCTGACTGGTTGATACTACGTAAACGATGTTGGGGCTACTGGGTCTTTGTATGACGGAACAGTTCCACATCATACACACACTGTGTAACATAACTTATCAGTTAACTTTATAACCATCACTATGATGGCGTCCATGTGGACGCCGTATTATTTCATCTAGGGGGGAGGGGTGTTGTGTCCTGAGCCTGCAAAAGCAGGCTCGGGACGTTGCAAGAGTCCCGGGCATTTGCAAAAGCTGCCCAGGACCAGACTGAGTGGCGCCGGCCTTGTGCGCATGCGCAAGGTGGGANTAACTTATCAGTTAACTTTATAACCATCACTATGATGGCGTCCATGTGGACGCCGTATTATTTCATCTAGGGGGGAGGGGTGTTGTGTCCTGAGCCTGCAAAAGCAGGCTCGGGACGTTGCAAGAGTCCCGGGCATTTGCAAAAGCTGCCCAGGACCAGACTGAGTGGCGCCGGCCTTGTGCGCATGCGCAAGGTGGGAAAATACCGCCTCATGATTGGTTGAACTTGCCCAGGGATCAGAAGGTATAAATAGAGGCCTGCGTGCCTCTGCTCGGGTTGTTCGTAGAATGGAAGCAGAGAATAAAGACTTGTTAGAAATGCTTCGTCTCAAGCGTCATTATTCTCCGGACTTAACAGTGTGATTTTTAGGAGTCAAGGTATTAAAATATGCATAAAATATATTTTCAAAAATAATCCTGTTAACTGTAACAAGCTTTGTCTTTGGTACGAATTGCCAATGAGATAATATAATCTCAAAGTTTATATAAGATAGCAAAATCTTCTTTGGAAAGATATTTTTAATCATCATTGGCTTCTTAGCTTTTCTCCCATAGCTGCCATAACTTCTTTACAGGATAATCAAATAGAATCTTATAGAATTAACTGTATTATAATTATACATAATTAAATATAATTATATTTTTAATTCTTATTAATCAATTGTTAGTGCCATTAGTGCCTATTTTTTTCTTGTCTACCTGTGCTCAATGTTAGCCTTCTATATAGGTGACAAAATGTGATGAAGCAAAAATAACAAAATATGTTCTGATTGTTGTCATGACATCCACCCAGGCTTTATGTATGCAAGGAAATAAGTCACATACAGTTTGCATTGTGCAGTTGTAATTCATCTTTAATTATTTGTCTGTTTTGTAGATGTGTATGTCTTATTACCATTCAGATGTATGTTTTTATACTATAGTATGTTTTTATACTATAATGACTGAAAAAACATCAAAAGGCAAAAAAAGAGAGGGAACACATTTGAAGTACTCTATGAAAGGGTGTTTTTTTTTTCCTTCCATTCATTTCGGTCTGATGCTCGGAGACTGCCTGGACAAGTCCCTGCAGTTTTCTTGGCAAGATTATTCAGAAATGATTTGCCATTTCCTCCTTCCTAGGTTTGAGAAAAAGTGACTGGCCCAACTCATCCAGCTGGCTTCAGGTCTAAGACTCAACTAAAACTGACAGTCTCCTGGTTTCTAGTCTGATGCCTGAACCACTACACTATGCTGGCCCTCAATATGTAAAATAACTATTATAAAATCCAACACATTTGGTAAAGAGAACTGCAGATATCATTACAAATGTTCTCAATAATGACATTTTTATTCCAGAATGTTTTCCTTAAATTTGTGGCAATCTACAGTAGAATTTTGTATGTTAAAATATACTATAAAAGTATTTGTTACAGAATAGACTAGACTAGACTAGACTGGATTAGACTAGACTAGACTAGACTAGACTAGACTAGAATAGAATAGAATAGAATAGAATAGAATAGAATAGAATAGAATAGAATAGAATAGAATAGAATAGAATAATAACTGTATTGTCACTTTGAATGTACACTAATCACATACATTAAAATGTAATTTCATTGCATACAGCTTTTAAAGGGTCACCACCTCCGATATACACTACAATAAATACACAAAAATAAATAAATACAGAATTATGCATATACCCACATATATTATATGACACAGAGAAAAACAGTCTAGTTCGGGTTATGCATACATGTGCATGGCAAGAGAAATGAATCTTGCAAGATTACCAGAGGAGGAGTTTATCATAGGGAACAAAGCTTTTACAGAATCAGGTAGTCCTGCTAGAAATACTTCGAAATCTCCTCCCAGAGGGGAGCAACAGAAACAGACTGTAAAGTGGGTATGTGGGGTCTCTAACAATGTTTTTTTTAGGGACATGCCCTAAAGCAAAGAACTTTTGATAAAAAATATATAGATGGCTAGAGAAGATGATAGGAGCACATGTGGATTATAAACTGGAATGATTTCTTTTAGGTATAATCTCAGAAAATTATGATAAAAATGTGTATACTTAATATTACATGTATTAACAGCAGCGAGAATTACATTTGCTCAATATTGGAAAAATGAAGAAATACCATCTGAAGAAGATACAATTAAAAAAATTGAACTGTGCAGAAATGGATAGGCTCACATTGAAAATAAAGGGGAAACAAGACTCAGAATATTTCCAAACATGGGAAAAATTTTATACACACACACACACACACACACACATATATATATATATATGAAATTCTGCACTTTCTGACTATAGGCCTGCTTTGCTGATTTTATAGCACGCCTCAACTCAGCTCTTGCTATTCTAAGTGCTGCCGCATCACCTGATTTGAAAGCTGGGTTTCTCACCTTCAACATTGCATGGACCTTCTGTGACATCCAAGGTTTCTCATTTTTTCGCATGATAATAGACTTAAGAACACTGACATCCCCCATACACTTTTGGATATAAGCAGACACAGTAGAAGCCTACTGATTCACATCAGCATGTAGTCCATTCGTTGCAGTCTCTTTAAATATGTTCCAATTTGTGCACCCAAAACAGTCTTGTAGAGCTTCCATAGCTCCTGCAGGCCACACTCTCATTTTTTTTGAATTGGTCTCTCTCTAATTAACAAAAGCTTATATGCTGGCATAAGCATCACAGAGAGATGATCTGAGGAACCAAAATGAGGTGAGAGGCAGTCTTAAATGCTTTCTTAATGTTAGAGTAAGCTAACTCCAGAGAATTCGCACCTCTGGTAGGAAAATCCATGTATTGATGGAAATTAGGGAGGGCTGATTTCAAGTCAGTCTAATTGAAATCCCCTACCACAATGAAAACGCCCTCTGAATGGATAGTTTGCAAGTCACTGATGGTGTGATAAAAAGCACTCAAGGCTTCATTCTTGTTGGCACTGGGGGAATATATACAGCTATGATTAGGATGATAGTGAATTCTCTTGGCAAATAAAAGGGTCTACATTTCACAGCCAAACACTTGACATCAGGAGACCACTGGCTAGAGACTACCTTAGCATTGGTACACCACCTCTCACTAATATAAATACATATACCTCCACCACAGGATTTTCCACTCAAATTGCTGCTCCTGTCCAGCCAAAATGTTGAAAAGTCCATCATACTGATAGCATTGTCTGGAATGCTATATTATAGTTAAATGAATGTAAAGTAACATCTAAAATAATGGAAATAGTGGTGTACAAACATATTAAAAAGGAGGCTTTTGTTAAAAATGCATTATGTGTATTATCTATTTCTATCTTTGTTATAGTATTTGGAGCTCTCCTCGTCTTTTTTTATTAGTAATAACAATCTGCAGTTCATGTTCCTAGACTGGGTCATATAAAGGTCAATGTGAGAAAGAAGAGAAATATTAGAAAGTCAATGTTGAACTGAGGAGTACTGGATGTCGAGAGTACTTGCAGAAAAGAACAAAACAAGTAGCTAGGAAAATGAGTATTAATTAGAATATTGTGCGGTCTTATTCATGTCTGCTATGAATCAAATAATGAAACTGACTGTAAGTATTTCAGGTTTTTTTTGTAAATTAATGATATGGCTAAGAAATATAAATGACCCAATGTAACTTGAAGTCTTCAGCATTCAAATTGTGTTCTTCACTGAGCTGAAAATATGATAAATTGCCAAATTTTAAGAAAATTCCCAAGTTTGCTGAGAGGAAATTATTCAACTTTACAGGTCTGCTAGTCCTTGGAAAAGTTATTTTGACTGAACAGCTCAGTTCTATTATGAATTCATATGATTGCCCTATTTTCCCCTAGTTGGAATGGGGATGATACCACAAATATGTATTGTTTCAATCTAGGCCATGAAAAAAAATGGTATGCATCCCAATGATCTCTAAATGTCTTTGGACAGTTTAGATTCATATAGGGTTTATGAAATCTGATTCAGCTGTCTCCAGAATGCACCTGAATTTATGAATTGTATTCAACTTACAACCATTTACCACCCACTCAAAGTGACAGTGACACTATAAAAAGTGAATTATGATCATTCCTCATGCTTATGACTGTCACAGCATCCCCACAGTCATTTAATCAAAATTAGCACAGTTGATAACTGACATGTATTTACAATGGTTGCAGCATCCCAAGGTCATGTGATTGCTATTTTCAACCTTCTCAGCTAATTTCCAACAAGCAAAGTCAATGGGAGAACCCAGATTCACTTAGCGACTGCATGATTCACTTAGCAACTGCACTGATTTGTTAACCATAGCAAAAAATATCATAAAATAGGGCATGACTCACTTAACAACTGCCTTTCTTAGCAATGGAAATTCTGGTCCCAGTTGTGATTATAGGTTAAAGACTACCTGTATATGAATCTGAACCATAATGTTGATTCATATTTGTCCTGTTTAACAAAATCTTTGTACTGTAATATATTTGAAGAATTTTGCTGCCCCCTCAAGAAGGGAACTCAAAAGTGCTAATGGTCCACAAAAACTTGAAGAACAAAGAATAAGAAGATGAATTATAAATGCAACAATTTTCCATTCAAAATAGCAAGTTAATGAACGGTAGAGAATTCATTAATAACCTATTAACAATGAGCAAACTTAATTATGTTAAGTCTATGAACAACAACGATTAAGAGCAAATCAGCACCCGTTTTATTATATTCCAGTATTCCACTTAGGTAATGCACAAACAACACTTTTTTTTTTAATCCACCATTTCAAAGAGTGCTATTTCTTTCCTTACTTTCTATCTTTATTTAAGCAAGATGTAAAGAAAAAGTCAATGAGTATGAAGCCTATGTGTTACTAAGCAATTTTGTTCGAGTTTTACAATGTATTGTTCTACCTTCTTTTGACATTAGGTTGAAGTTCAAACATAAAATCTGTTATTGTTGCTCAACGCTATTATTCCCGGCATAGAATCTTATTTTTAAATGTTTATTCTTAGTCACAATGCAAATAGTTATTGGATTTAAGGGGGGGATCTGAAATGGTAAGATGATCTTGGGAAAGTCTGAAAAATATGATCATAAAAGCCCAATCCACCACAATACCACTGAAAAAGAAAAACAAGAAATCTAAGTAGAAACCAGCATGACTACACAAAGATCTCTCTGATAAACTTAAAGATCCCCCCCTTAAATCCAATAACTATTTGCATTGTGACTAAGAATAAACATTTAAAAATAAGATTCTATGCCGGGAATAATAGCGGTGAGCAACAATAACAGATTTTATGTTTGAACTTCAACCTAATGTCAAAAGAAGGTAGAACAATACATTGTAAAACTCGAACAAAATTGCTTAGTAACACATAGGCTTCATACTTAGCATTGGTTGGGGGAGTTGGACTAGATGACCTACTGTATAAGGTCTCTTCCAACTCTGTTATTCTATTCTATCTCCTATTTCTTCTGCAGTTGCAGTGCTCTTCTATGGCTGGTGTGCCATTTATGTACTTGCACCATTAGCCATAAATTGTAAAGCCCATATGCCCCTTCAGAGTTCATCAGTTTTTCATACAGAATTGAAATGTTCCTCAGAGATCATCCAAGCCAATTCAGTCTGGTCCAATATCTACAATTACAACTCTATATCTGTAGGAGAAGAGGCAGATTCATGGGGGGGAAATCAAAAGAGGAATCAGTCTGGAATCATTATGTTCCCACAAGTGATCCAAGTTGAGCTCTTGAAGTCTGTTAACTTTTATCTAGTGCCAGGTTAATGCTGATTGCTAGTTGACTAGATCTTTGTATATAGGCATGAGCAATAAATCTTAACTGGAACTTAATGTGTGGTCCTGATTCTTCACACCTGACAATATCTGAGTCTAGAGCAGTGTTTCTCAAACTTGCTGGATGGGAAATTCTGGGAATAAAAGTCCACACCTTAAAAGGGCCAAGCTTGATAAATACTGGACTATAGCATTTTGAAATTAGTAATTATAAATGCTTTCTTTATTACTTATTTGCTTATATGGGAAATGCCAACGTTACAGTTTTCTATGGTGAAAATATAGGTGCTGGAATACAGACTTTGAATTCCAAAATAAGGATTGGTACAATTTTTTCTCATTTCTACTCTGCAAAAAGCCAAAGTACTGCATGAATGTTTTTCTTCAGGAAAGTGCCAGAATTATTAGGACATAGAGCCCTAACCACTTGCTGTTTGACAGGGCAAATTAATTTTTCTCACGCTGTCCTACATAAATATCTTGTCCTTGCATGGAAGGTTACTTATTTTATTGTGTCCTTCACTGACACCATATTTTTCCCTTGAGAAATTTAGCACACAGTTGCCCTAACCAAGCTGGAAGTATGGATCCTTGCAAAAAAAAAATCTACTGCAATAAATACTTCATGAAAAAGAAAACCAGAGAATTTTACTCACGGGACAGTTCCATGGAGACATCTTTGAAGAACAGGGATACAAAATTCAATCTGAATAATACTCCTTCTTGTTCTTTAATACAGAACTTTTTAAATGTTAGTGTAAAATTGTATAAAATGAAATGGCTGTCTGTATTCAACAGGTGGATTTCTGTATAATTATGAGGGTCTATACAAAAACAACATTGCTTAGGTTAATGTTTTCTAGCCTTGATTAAATTCCAATTGTGTGTTTTTAAATTCCAGCATTATCCCACTTGCCTGGCCATTGCTGACAATGCTGAAAATTGAAGCTAAGATATCTGGAAATTAGTTTACTTGTGAGGCACTGATTTACACAGAATAATAGAATGCCAAAGTTGGAAGGAACCTTGGAAGTCTTCTAGAACAACTCCCTGCTCAAGCAGGAGATCCTATATCATTTCAAACAAACGGTCATCCAACCTTTCCTTGAAGATCTCCAGTGATGGAGCACCTACAACTTCTGAAGGCAAGCAGTTCCACTGATTAATTGTTCTAGCTGTCAGGAAATTTCTCCTTATTTCTAGGGTAGTTCTCCCCTTGATTAGTTTCCATCCATTTATTAGAAATAACAATTTATTTATTACAATGATGTATAAATATTAATAAATTATAAATTGGAGTTATTACAAATCACCATCATTGGGGAATGTATTGAGATTTTTTGCTTTTTTCTCTTATTCATAGAATTGGCAAGGAAAGCTAAACGAAATAGCATCAGCCCATTACTGCATAAAACACACGAGCCATATTTAATTAATTGAACAGAAAGTTGAAGATTGAAATTATGTGAAAGGGGAATGCAAATTGGGAGCTTAAGATTTTGACACATTGTGCTTTATAAGAAAGGTAACATGTACGTGCGAAGTTCAACACTGCAAATAATATGAATAAGGTAAAAAAAGAAAACACTGGGAGGGGAATAGTTCATCATTCTTATTAATGTATAACCCAAAGGAAATCTGGATATGG
>NW_015386780.1:321686-323356 GCF_001527695.2 Protobothrops mucrosquamatus | reverse complement strand
CTGAACTTTGAATGGGAAACATATTCTGTCCATTTTATTATATTGCAAGAAAGCGGGTCACTGTATTTCTACTTTGGTCAAGTAATGTTTATTTTTATCTTATCACATGCTTGTTCTCTTTTATTTTTGAGATATTTAGGAATCAAGTAAATGAAAAAGCATGACAATTATTTCCAATTGGCTGCTCCAAGTTGAATTAAAGAGCTAGATAGAACTTTCAGATCTTTGGATGAACATGCAAAGGTCACAACTGGAAATAATAGCAATTAACCCCACATGCTTGTTCATTTTGTCCCTACCATATGTTTTTGTATTACATAGAAATAGTACACAAAGAGACAACAGATATATCTATCTGGCTGCTACATAATAATATTGATCTGCATTTTCAATGTAGTAGTGATCTATAGCTGAGGGTTTGGGGCACATTAGCATACTAAGAAATGCTATAAAGTAATTGTTTTTCACATTTATCCCATTTCTGAACAAAGTTTCTACAGGAATATGACCACAATATTCCCAAAGTATATGCATCATTGATGATTGTGCACTTTTGTATATATACAATATTCTGATAAATTCAGGTGTACCTCTTCAGAAACATGAAATGATGTCTAGTAGGGACCTTCCATGTTTCTGATTGGATTTGGAAGATATATTTAGCACCTGTCTATCAAGCCAATCTTTATTATAGTCATCAACCAGCATAGCATCTATTTTTGACTCATTAAAGCAGCCATGTCTTTTATCATATTTACCCAGCTTCTCTGGAGATTCTTCTAAAGAAGTGCAAAGTCCTACTAACTAATGGTAATTATAGGAATGATACGGTTCAACAGAGCATTTTAAAGGGCACTTTGAGATGCATTTTGTAATGAATCAAGTATTCTGATTGAAGCATTGAGGCACTGTGTACACAAGTATGCTTTTCTGAAGGTATTCCCAGATTTTTGTGCATACTGGGACATGGACATTAGTCTGGCACTGCTTGTGAATTACAATAGTTGTAAATGTCCCTTAAGCACCATACAGAGCTTCTGAAAGATGTGACTGTGTATCTTTGACAAAGAATAGTTTGCTTGCACAAATGCACTTAGGAAACATATCACTCAATGCTTCATATAGCCCTACAATATAATTCTAGCACTATATCCAATGTGCTGTTCTCCAGCATGATAATAAATTGCATTGGTCAGTATTTCTTTCTTTCTGGATATAAAAACCATGAATTTCCTTTCTACTCAAAACAGAAATGCCCAGATGGACATCTTGTTTCTTGATCCAAAGAATAAATGTACACAATAATTGTAAACAGGCCTAAAAGAACAAAACTTTTCAAGTTTGTTTTCTCACTGTGAGAATTTTGTACATTACTTATATCTAGTTGAATCAATACTTTTCTATGTGCTAATGAAAATTGCATCGTAATCTGTTCTAGCAAGCCACAGCTATGGCAGGATAAGCATGTCTTAATGAAGTCTTCTTTTGTTTGCTCCTTGGCCAGTAAGAAATAAATGGATCTTCAAATAACCTGCTCATTTTACAGAGTTTGAATTTCTACACTTGGTTTCCTTTTATTCACCTGTTTGTTGATTTCCTTTCCAATGATTGAAACTGAACCCCCTATCTGCATACTAAGAGTCAGTTTAGAAGGGAAAAAGTAAAGTCTT
>NW_015386780.1:311556-317928 GCF_001527695.2 Protobothrops mucrosquamatus | reverse complement strand
GCGTATAAAAGAGACTCTCTCATGGACTGGCACGTAACCCTGACGAAGTCGGAAGGAGTCCGACGAAAGCTTGGTGTAGTTTTGTTTTATGTTTTATGTTATTAAACTTTGTATAGTTTGATATACTCCTGGTGTTCACAGTTTGTTTTTGGAAAGATGATCACACCCAGGAGTCACTGTTTTAGTTTTAGTGTTATTATATATAAAACCGATGACTGATTCCTGGGTGCATTCATAGTAGAAATATAGACAAAAGTGAACACCAGGAAAGATAAAAAACTATAAAAGTTTTAATAAGTTACGATCCAAGCTTTCACCGGCTCACTGCCGGCATCTTCAGGGATCTATGTAGGTCAATGGGAGCACGCTTTTTATAATCAAGCCACCTTTGCACCCGGCCCGTGGGCGCTACCACAAAGCTCCATCAGCCAATCGCCGTTCCCACCCCACTTTCGTTCTACTTAACTAACTCAGCGCAGGCTACCATAGAAGAGGAAAATCAAGGTTCACTGGCGTTCTTGGACGTTTTAGTCCACCGCCAATTGGATGGAACTCTTGGTACTAGGGTATACCGAAAACCTACCTGTACTGACAGAGTTCTCCATTACAGGAGCAACCATCCAGTGGCCCATAAGGTTAGCTGTGTTAGGACCCTCTTCAAGAGAGTGAGCTCTCACTGCAGTTCCATTAGAGCTCGCATAGACGAAAGGAACCACCTCTTCCGGGTATTCAAATTTAACGGTTACCCAACAAAATTTGTTACACAGTAGACCACCTGAGTCCCTAAGGAACCCGGGTATGGAGGATCCCACCCCCAAGATGACACTGGTTACCCTCCCCTATATCTGTAATGTCTCTGAGGCCACTGCCAGGCTTCTGGCTCCCTACAATGTGAAAGTAGCTCATAGGCCCACCTGGATGCTGTGTGCCACCATTATGCGCCCGAAAGACCCTCTCCCCAATATGGAGAAATCATCGATCATCTACAGGGTTAACTGCAAGGACTGTTCTAATAACTATATTGGGGAGACTTCAAAAAGATTGGGAACTAGAATCCAAGAACATAGATTGGCGATAAGAAGAGGTGAGCAGTACTCCCAACTGTGGACACATATGGCAGAAACTGGACACCGTTTCAACTTCGAGGAAGCACAAGTCCTAGCCAGCGACAATACAAAGAGTGGACGCCTCCTTAAGGAGGCATGGCTGTCCAATGAAGAGTCTATTAACCGGCATATTGATCTCTGCCCGGCACACCTGACTTTAAGAACCTGGTGTACAGNGGGATGATTTTAGAAGCAATTTTAATTGGAAACACAGCCGTCAATATTTGGTTTTTAATTCGGTTTTATTGGGGTTTATATTGTTGTATTTTTGTATTTTTATTTGTGTATAGTATCTGTTTTTTAAATATGCTGTGAACCGCCCTGAGTCCTATGGGAGAAGGGCGGTATACAAATTAAATTTGAATGAATGAATGAACATGCTGGTCATTACAAAACAAGATAGAAAGATCTGTGCATGGATTGCAGGGGTAGTCAACCTTGGCTCTTTTATGACTCGTGGACTTCAACTCCCAGAATTCCTGAGCCAGCCAGTCCATGAGTCAAAAAAGAGCCAAGGTTGACTACCCCTGGATTAGAGAATAAATGAAAGTATACGATATCATCAAGAGAGTAAAATAATTGAAATGGCAGGTGGACCAAGGCAGTCATAGAATGGATCCCACTTGATAAAAAGTGTCCATGAAAGAGACTTAAAACAGGATGGATTGATGACATCAGCAAGTATTGCAGGCTCGATTGACAAAAGAAAGCTCAGGACCATATTGGTTGGAAACATGCTTCCTGCAGTAGATAGACAATAACTACAATGATGATTATGATTGATATATAGATATAGATACACACACACACACACACACACATTAAAATTAACTACAATTAAATAAAGATTAAAAACCAAGAGCACAAATAGTATGAGGTGGACTACTCCTATCACTCCACCAACCAAGGGATAAGTGCAAAGTTCCATATACAGATACACATATATCTTACAGAATTGTTGAATATCTTTAGATAAAATTATGCTTCATAACCACTAAAATTCATTTCTTGCTGAGCAATTTGTACCTTTCTTTCTTGGAGAAGGGTTTGTTCAGATCAATATTACGGAACCTATGTCTTTATAGCAAACAGCAAACAATCAGTAATCACCAACAACCAGAAAAGCACAGACATCAAAAAGATCATGTGTCAAAATGCTTGAAATAGTAACTCTGTAATTTAGATCGTCATCTGATTGTCAGAAATGTGTACTAATTAACTGTGAAATTGAGTGGCAGAGTACCCAAAATGAAATACTGTACTTCAGACAAGGTGGGCTCTTTGACTTCAGAAGAAGTGAAACTTGAAAGGACGCAACGTTGCTGCAGTCAAAGACATTTCATTATTGAAGATACACCAAAATGGTAGAAGATTATAAACTGCTATGATGAAAAGTTAGTTACCTATATTTTAATATTTAATAGGATAAGAAACTATTAAAAGTTATTTCACAAAATTAAATAGATGATATAAAGATATATAGTTACCACAGTTTATCTTATAATAAGCAGAACATGATTCATTTTGCAGTTATCATTTAGATAACAATAGCTAAAGATTAGATTTAGATAAATTCACTTTTATATGAATATTGATATGAGGATATGTTTATTAGCCCTCCTCCCACTTAGACAACCCTATTTCTACTGAGCTTATAAAACTCTACTCTAGCCTCTCAAGGAGGACCTCTAACAATAGCTAATACACCTGTAGAGAGTAAGTAGGTTGTATAATACCATGAGAATCCTGTAATACGGACATTTTACTATAAACAAGGGGAAAGAAAAGACCATGGTTAAATGCTTTGCATTTACTTCCCAAATCATTGTTCTCACCTTTGAGTAGATGTGAGCTGAGAAAGAGGAATATGAATATGAATCCTCTTGGACATCTATTGCTTAATGCAACAACACAGATGACCAATGTTCCGACAAAATTTGTATTCTCCTTAATTTCTCAAATAATTTATGTGATTTTGAAAATGAAGAGATTCTAAGTCAACATGACCTTCAATAGCACTTTCCAACCTGTTTCCCATCAAAGGTGCAAGTAATGCAACATGCAAAATACTAGGAATACTAATTTGGACAAAACTATTCCATTGTCATTAAGACTAACAAAATGAAACTTTACATCTTGCTTAATTATTATCCTACTTTTGTTTGCTTCTAATTCCTTTCTCTCTCATTTCCTCATATTGATTTTTTTAGATTGTAAGCTCGCTGTTCTTTCATTCAAGTATCTTCTCCTTTCACAAGGTTGATGTGTTTGCTTTGATTGACAGTAGGCTGCAGGATACAAAAATGTAGTGAAGCCTTATCTCTTTCATATTCTATGTGTTTGATTAAGTTGGTTTCCCACTTTTAGGTTGACCAAACCAAGTTGATTTTTTTCATCTCCAAGGCAAGAGAATGCCCCTGAGACTGCTGAACACAAGACACCATTGAGCATATATTTTGCTTCTTCCTCCAAGTTATCCATTTCAGAGCATATATATTATGCTAAAGCTTTTATGGAAAGTCCAAAGGTTGGGACATCCACTTGATTTTGCCCCTGCCTTGTGCTATGATACTCTGTAATGTATTATCCACATTGATTGTACTGAAGTAATACTTCTACATTTGTAATGTGATGTAAAAATTAAAACTCTCAATCCTAACTTTAAGGTTAGTGTCAGAAACTGATGTTATTTTAGGGATTTCCTTGGGAAGATTTGATTAACTGGGGAGCTGATTCTTGTTGTTTATGAAGCAACATCTGAAGAGAAAATGTTTTCCCCCAATAGTTGTCATTCATGCTGTATTTCTATCAGTTACTTTATGTTTTTTGGAATTCTGCTTGATTTCCATGAACTTTATTTGTTAAAATAGCCCAGCTTCATACAAGTTGCATCCTTCCCATCTTTCCTTTTTTACATTATTGAAACACTCATCCACTCCACATCTTACACATGCACAGTGTATACATATATTTAGAAAAATATCTTTGCATCTGATGTTGATAGTAGCTGTCATGTATAATTTTGTATCATCTTTCAATAGACTTCAATATTTCAAAATCTTGTCAGGGGTTTCTGAATGATTTTATACATGTGTGAGTTTTTATCATTTTTCCACAGCACTTTATTTCTGTTAACAGTTCCTTCTGTTAGAAAGGAAAAAAATAGTTTACATTTTTATTTAAAGTATGCATTTCTTTGAACATTGAATGGGAGGTGTTTTTGATAAGATGTAAAAGCATAATTCACACAACTCAAGATTCCTACTTAAGTTAGGTTCATTGGTTGTTTAGCAGAATGAAAAATGAATCTCATGTCTTAGTAATCTTAGACAAACTGAATTCTATATGTCTATTATAGGTCTGCTTCATAATCTCTTTTGTAATGAGGCATATGGGGTCATATATGTATCCAAAAGACATACAATTTTATGATCAAATGTGAGAGTCAGTGGCTTAAAAGATTAGTGAGTCAACATATGCATCTAGTCTTGAAGGCTTGAAAAAACATCTTGAAGTTGTTAGTGAAAATATTTTCTGAACAAATTGGCAATACTACAATTTTGAGATGATGCACAAATTTTGGAAAAACAAGACCCTTTAAAGAGGAGGAGGAGCAAGAGGAGGAGGGGGAGAGGGAGCAGGAGGGGGAGGAGGAATTTCTAGCCTATCAGAGTGATTAAGACTATGCATCATTGCTTTACCAAAAATGGAAGTTAGGTTGCTATTGTGATAAAATATGTGGAGAAAGTAGGATTTTGATAAATAAATGAACATCAGCACAATGGTTAAAGAATATACAGTTTTAAAATTGAATAATATTGTTATTTTATTACATTTAGTTTACCTGCCCAAATACTGAAAGACATTTGACCTCAAAAATAATATGCATTTCCTATTCTGCTCATGTTCTGTTCATATATTTTGGATACATCTATGTAGAGCATACATATGGGATTGTCTACAGTCTGAGATTCTATTTTTAAAGATAAATATAAATGCTCTAGGCTGAACATTCAGATCATATTCCTCTGGAAAAAGAGACCTCTTAGCAAAATGCATTATATGAATGTATGTGCCTATAATTATGCTTATGATTGTATAATCATAGAAGTAATACCACTGCATTAATGGATGAAACTAAACTTAGCTAAATGATGTAGTCCCCATTTTGTATTGATTACTGTGTGTAAATCAATATTCTAATACTAAGTTAGATAGTTATCTGCAGGGCAGCAACATTTTTCTGTAGAAGTTGAGAAGAACCTTATAAAAAGTGTGATCCAGTAAAGTCAGCTGCAACTTCAGAATCTGTCATAGCCTACATACACTGTTATATGTTATTAAGGACAAGTATTAGTGTTAAGTCCTTTACAATATTTTTGAATCTTAATGTGACTCAAATTGAATCCTTATCCTAAGACTCAAAGTTCTTTTTTAAAAGACATTTGTAATCCTTAATAAGATTGTTCACAAATAAACCTACTATGTTCTGTAGTATTTGTACTTAAGATAGTACCCATTACAATTAAGTTTAAGTTTAAGTTTATTGCATTTATATCCCGCCCTTCTCCTAGTGGACTCAGGGCGGCTTACAGCCAATTAAAACAGCATAATTGATACAATATACAAAATTAAAACAGATTAAAAAATATATTTAAATAGGCCTTTCCTTATTATTTTTTTAAAAGTTGATTAAAAATCCAATAGTAAAAATATCCCTAGGCCAGTCCTGCCTGCTGAAACAGCCATGTCTTGAGGGCGCGGCGGAAGGAGGGGACAATTACATTTAATTATTGTAGCAATGAATAGTTTTTGTTTCAGTACATTAATGTCTCTTCTCTGGAAACATATTCAAATAGATTCTATTATTTACAGCTAAAGCTATTATTATTATGGGTTGCCTACAGAACTTAACTCAGTTGGTGGAAATTGTTAAAACAGAGAGAACACTCAGAAGGTGTAATTCCCTTCTGTGTATTGAGTGTATGCATGAAAAAAGCATATTTTCACCTTTTCCTTTAAATTTGCTCCTTCATTGTAGTTATTAATCACCTCTCTTAAGAGGAAGTGGTTTTAATACATTCTTCATGTAGCAGCTGAGAATGTGAAGTTGGCTTGCATTTTTTAAAATACATTCAGACTGGATGCAGAATCATCCTTAACCTAATTTGTATGACATGGTCAAAGAAGGCTATACAAATGGAATACAATGGTTTATACAGTCTGAAAGTTTGCTTCTTCTTGAAGGAGATGAAAGTCATATTTT
>NW_015386780.1:296697-307265 GCF_001527695.2 Protobothrops mucrosquamatus | reverse complement strand
CTTTTAAAAAGCTGATAGTCTAGAATGGAGGACTAAAATAATAAATATATTAATTCTTTGTACTTTGAGAATCATATCTTTAACTTTTCTTCTTCCATCTTTCCTCTCTAAGATTTCTTAAGGCAAAGCATTGTGAGTTTTGCCACTGCTGTTCTATCAGATTCTATCAACAGGTTGGTAGAAATCCCATTGGAACAAATTCATCATATATTTTGACATATGCATAGCACCACTGGTTATCCCAGAGTATGTAACTTAGTCTTGATCAGATTTCAAAGGTATCTGCTTTAATATGGATGGCATAGTGGCTCAGTGATTAAGACCCTTATCAGCTGGAAAGCCAGCAGCCCAGGTTCAAGATCTCAGGGGTTGCCACAAAGAAGAGGGAGTCAAGCTATTCTCCAAAGTGCCTGAAGGCAGGACAAGAAGCAACGGATGGAAACTAAACAATGAGAGAAGCAATCTAGGACTTCCAGTTTGCTAACGCAGACGCTACAGACGCTTGCCTTCCACGTCCGATTTTCCTTCGCTGGGGGACCCTGGAAAGGGTCGAAAGTCACCCTGTAGGGATGATGAGCAAGGAGGGGACCCCCGCTTGATCGCAGGAGGATGGCAGCCCTTCCACTCGATCCAGGGCAGCCCTCCAAACTGGCAGAGAAAAGACCAGCCATAGCAATATGGCTCGTGATTAGGTTGCAGACAGCCAAAGTCAAATCTACTATCAAGCACTTTGAAAGCAACGCGGATGAAACTGGGTGAGATCTGATCTGCTCTTTACCCTAAATACCTTCTTTTCCTGTAAAGGCTGTTTGAAGTAGCTTCCCCCTATGAGGAGAGAGGGAAGGAAATTTCTATCCCACCCTCTAAGAATTGCGGCATCTGACTACCCAGGGGAATCAAAGCATTAAAAAGAACAACTTTAATCTAATTAGATTTATATGTTCCTGAAACTTGGGGACCAAAAATTTTCCTATTTCTATTGGAGACGTTTGTTTTTATCTACAAAAAAGAAATAAAATTGGAAAAAGAATTAGAAAAATTCGGGACTTAAAAAAGCTCTAAGTGGCATTGGTGACATCTTGTGGTGAAGCTTGGTATTGCAACTTGTTATTTCCTAAAAAGAGACTTGGCTCAAAGCCGAGACTTTAGATAAGAACTTCCTGACCTTGGTACCATCTATGAAAGACTTAGCTGTAAGATAACAGCTGAGCAACAAAATTGGCCTACTTGAATTGTGAATGTAAACTTTTATTGACTTTTGCTTAACAAATAACTTTTACTAGAAAGACTATTTATAAATAAGTGAAAGAGATGGATGAAGACCAGGAAAAAATATTTCTATGTTGAAAGCAATACATGAAACCATTTTTTTAGCTTGTGACAAAATAAGACCTAAAATAAAAGATCAAGATGCCAGCTTAGATGCACAAAGCCAAATTTTGACTACAACCAAAGAACCAACAATGCAGAAGATAACAGAAGAAGACAGAGGACTCAATTGATCAACAAATACAGCTGATGGAAAATCCAGAAAAGGAAGTGACAACATTGAAAATGAAAATGACTTTTTATATAAATCAGAAAAAAATTGAGAAAGAAGTCGAACAGATTTAATTGAAGACAAATATATTAGGGCAAACATGGGGAACTGGAACAGGGGGACAATCTAACGAATACAAATGAGCTAGTCCTTCCAGAAAACTGGCAATCAAATGGTCTCCTTTAATTCAAATAACATATATAAGAATAGAGGGAGATCTACTTGATGATTTAAATGATATGGAAGCCTAGTTGGCAAAGGAAGAAAGCTAGAATAAGGTTGAAAAAATTGGGATTTTGACTCATTAGAGGGGATTTTATATTGCCAACTAGAGAGTTAAAGGGAGATGTTGAGATAAGGGGAATTTTGGGTATTAGATTTAAAATATTTGGAAACAAGTTGAAAATAAGGATTTTATCAGTTTAATACTTAAAAATTAGACTTAAAAGGGAAAACAAAATTAAATATTATGAATATGTCTGATTTATTGATTAACCCAAGCAATATATATATAATAGTTTTGATTTATTAAAGGATATATTATGTTATTAAGTAGATAATTAATATGATGGAAAATAGATAACTCTTAGGAAATAGAACAAGATTATATTCAAATAGATAAAATGTGTATTTTGGATATTATAGTTTGTTATGAAGTGAGATAAGAGAAATTTTGGTTACCCAAAGTCTGAAAATTATAAATATCAAAGGTTAAATTGGAATATTGATAAGAAATTAAAAATTGAGTAAAAATCAATAACAGGATATTGATTGTTTATGAAGACTGAATGTAATTAAGATACATATAAGCTAAAAATTTATTGATAAATGTAATAATGATGTTCTTATTGAGTTGATATAATTAGAAATGTACTAACCTGAATATGAGACAGTAAATGTTAAGGGAAAAAGAGAAGAAATATTTGATGTTGTAACCTGAGATTTGCACTAAGATTTTGTTATTGAACTATTGATTAACCCAGTCACCATGTTGCTTTTTAAATATTTAAATGTAAAATTGGAAAATTAATAAAATATTGGAAACTAATCAAGGAGAGAAACAACCTAGAACTAAGGAGAAATTTCCTGACAGTTAGAACAATTAACCAGTGGAACAATCTGTCTCCAGAACTTGTGAATGCTCCAACATTGGAAGTTTTTAAGAAGAGACTGGATAGCCATTTGTCTGAAATATATAGGGTTTCCTGCCTGAGCAGGGTTTGGATTAGATGACCTCTAAGGTCCCTTCCAATTTTTTTATTATTATTACTATTATTATTACTACTACTACTACTACTACTACTACTACTACTACTATTATTATTATTATTATTATTATTATTATTATTATTATTATTATTATTATTATTATTATTATTATTATTACTATTATCTGAGCCCCATGCGACAGACAGGGTGAGCATCAGTCCTTGCCCCAGTTCCTGCCAACGTAGCAGTTTGAAAGCATGCAAATACAAGTAGTTATATATGTACCACTTCAGTGGGAAAGTAACAACACTCCATAACATCATGCTAGCCACATGACCACAGTCTTTGGCTTAATGGACTTGAAATAGAGATGAGCACCACCTCCTAAAGAAGCAACAACTAGTGGAGTAAAATCCACATGGACTCCTTTACCTTTTTTTTAACTTACTTTAATATTTAAAATAATATAAAGGCAGTATATGATACGCATTCATTATGTCTGTCAATGTGGATAATATTGAGAACTTTAAAATAGTTTTTCAAAAAAATTTCTCAAAATAACTACATTATTTTCTGCATTGAATACTATAGCATAGAATAAAATTGCCATGTCACTCATTTTTAAACCAAGAAAGAATGTCTACGTGCTTTGTGTAGTAATGCTTTATATCTGTCCCAAACAGTGCTTCATTTACTACCAGGGTTTTCATCATTATTCATTAATTTTACCGTGTATAGTTTTATATACACAACACTATATAAGGATAAATCCACTAATTATTTATGCTCTGAACTCCATAACTCTAGGAGGTATTTTAAAGCTCTATCACCTTCATAATATATTTTGGGTGAATATGTCAGTTTAACCTTACGGTACAAAAAGGAATATAGAGAGAGTGAAAGAAAATGAAGCTGAGATTAAGAGAGAAAGTAAGCAAGATAAAGGTAGATCAACAGAAGGCTGGTTTAACAAGAACAACAGCATTGATACATATTTATATCTTCCTTTTTAAAACAAATAGGAAAATATATAATTTATTTAGGACTAAATAGAACCTTCCAGGGTCAGTCATATGTGAGAAATGAGATAGATAGAAGTTGTTGCCAGACAAAAGCAAAACTTTCATCAACTTTTGAAATTTAAATATAATTTGGGACTACAATTCCCAACTTTCATAAATCCCATGAAAGTCAAAGGTTCAGTTGGGAATGATAAACATAGCACAGCTAGAGGTCATGGGGTTTGGAAGAGCTGTTTACCCACAAACAATATAATCTAGCATTGTGTTATATATCCAAGATGAAATATAGTTTCCAAAGTCTGCCCCTTACTTTCTCCAAAGCATTCTTTCTCTTTGAAAAAGGCTTTTACTTCATTCATTCTCAATGGACTACAGATCTTCATTTGGTCGTGTTTTGTGCCTTACTATATTGTGCAAATATTATATTATAGAATAATATTATATTGTTCTAATCCTTCTGTAGCCTTCCAGTTTGGATCATTCAGTCTAAAGGGAGGGGCTATTTCGGGAAACTATATCCTGGAATTTAAATGAAGTTTGAACAGGCAGGGAAGCTACAAATTACTCAAAAAAAACACAGAAGTAGAAAGATGTTTCTGCACTGCCCTCAGCCACCTTATAAGGAAAGTAAACATTCAAATTCCACATTTCATTTACTATATGAGATTTACCTAAAAGATAATTCCTGAAGTGTAACTTTAAAAAGATAATAGGTATTTTATAATAATAAACAAATGAATTTTTCTCCGACCTGTCCTCTAGCCCTTTCCTAGTTTGTCCTCCAGCAGAAGGAATGAAATGAGAATATGGCCAAAGGAAAATGCCACCCTTCTAGGCATAAGTTCCATTTGGGGGGAATGGGGTGAATAGTTTCATACTTGGTGCCTGAAGAGTACACCTAAAATGGGTTTCTGTGGTGGGGAAGCAAAGGAAGGTGGGGCAGAGAATGAACACTAATGGTGGAGAGAAAGCAAAGGTGCTGGAATTCTTTATTCAGACTATAAAGTCCCCAGACTTTTAAAAAGGGTTGGCCTGAACACAGCTTATTTCCTTGGTGAAGACCCAAACCATCCTTTTCAAGAGGGTGTCAAGGAAGAAGCAGAGGAGCTGGCTGTTGTAAAGGAAGAGGGCTTATTTAGCTGATTTCTTCAAATGACTGTTATGATTTACTAGTTCAAAGATTTTAAGAGTGTGTTTGTTGTGAAGGAGTGAACCAATCCTTTGGTGAGTCCAGTGTTCATCTTCTGATACTTGCAGTGGCTTGTCTGCTCTTTCTCTGTACCTAAAAGGCCATGGTCTCAAAGAGACTAAATAAAGAGCCAGGCTACCAAAAGCAGAGAATATATATAGCACTGGGTTCAGATATGGAATCCTTTGAGATGTCCACAGTCTTTTTTTAATTTATCCTTTTCATTTTAAAGAAGTTTTTTTGTCCTAATTTGATTTCACCAGGATTCTGGGAAGGTTTCAGATATCCACATAATGTAGTACAATCTTCAGAGGTGGGTACACGAGAGAAAGAAATTTTAGTTTTCCCCATATGTTTTGTTGATGAAGGATCTGGGCATAGGAGGAGCTTTTGTAGAAGAATGACAATATCGTTTAGAGCATCTTTTTGCACGCTTATTCTTTTTTTTCTAGTACTCTTTTGATGCCTGCTGCATCGCTTTGTAGAATGGTAATTTTTCTAATAGGAAAATAATTGAATATTATATTGTTCTGTGGCTTACACAATGGTAGAAGTATAACTCAATGAAACTTGGTCAAAAACTAACAGTAAACATTTACGTCAATATTGATAGTTGGACATGTAATCAAGATCCAGTCTAGAGTACAAGGAAAGGGGTTGATATAGAAAGGCTAGACAGTTAGACAGCAAGAATTGCTAAATCTCAGATAGAAATTGAGTTGTCCAAGTGTCAATGGTTAATTTAAAGGAACAGAACAATTTATTGCAGGCTGTTATACACAATTGAATAAATCCAGGTATCATTTTAACCCAGAAATTCCTGATTTCCATGCAAGCAAAGCTGAGTTGCTTAGATAGCTTTGGAATTATTTATTTTCATTTATTTTTGCCACAAAACCAGTATTACCAAGACTATGCACATTCAATCTTAAAGATTTTTTTTTAAAAAAAGTTAACACTAAAATAGAAGTTATGAAATAAAATGTCCATTGCCTACTGGGAACATCCAACACTGAGCAGTCAACTTTAGAACATAGCAAACTGTGGGACATCATTTGTAAACCATATGTGTATGATACATATGTGAAAGGGAAGCCTTGCAAGGGCCAGCGTGAGCTATTCTCTGTTGTTCTTGCCCCCATGACTTTAAAAGAGCATGAGGAGTACTGTTCCATATCTATGCACCAGTTACAAAAGAAAAATGCTGGTGGGACCTGAGAGTGAATGTGTATTGGAAAAAGATTCAAGTTGTGTGAGAGGAAGTATTTGCAGCTGAGGAAGTAAGCAGCCATCAGGACAAGGTGTAGCTTAGCAATGACAGATGGTGAAGTAGGAGTGGGCACACTTTCCAGAAAACCAGTAGCAGATGTGCTGAAAAGGGAAATGGAGTTCACAAATCTCTCTGCTCCAGGAAAGATACTAACTGCCCACAGCCAGCTGGCCAGTGGTTATGCACCTTTCTGCCCAACACAGTTGAAAGACTGTGCAAAGCCAACTCTGTTACTGCAGGTAACAGTAACAAGTTAACCAAATGATGGCTAAACTTATTACAGATTGAGCAAGAATTGTTTATAGGACTTTTTAAATTAGATACAGACATAGGCATAGACACATAAGTAGTATAGGTTTAATGATAAGCATAATGTGATAGATTTGGAAATATGTTAAGCTTTTAGTGAAGTCAGAATCTTTCTTGTAACATTATTGGTGATCTATTCTATTCCACTTCTAGAAGAACTCTCACATACTTTTCCTCTGTATATTAATCAATAAAATACAAAATCATTGCTATGCTCAAAGATTCAGCTAGAACAGGGACAAATACTGAATGAAAGTTACTAAACTGTTAGAAGAAATAGCGTACTAGGAAGAGACTTACTTTCAAGGATGCTAATGTTTATTCATTTCTGTGCTTTCTTGAATGACTCTTGTAGATTCACTAGATGTGTCCTTGTTTCAAAATCCAGAATTTGTGGGTGGGGTGGAGGGGAGAAATAAGTCTTGACAAACCTTCAGATTTTGACCCTGGATCCTCAGACTTTGATTGCCACAATTTTTATCTTCATCACCTCCTGACTGGAATGGGAGTCATTCGAGAATGATAGGACATGCTTACTTAAAATCATATGACTTTAGAGTAGAGGTATTGAATCCTGATTCTTGATTCAATTACCCATTTTCTCAGTCTCAATGTCATGACCCCCACAAAAAAGAGACTGTGTTGTTTTATGTAAGTATCTTGGCAGTGACAGTCCCAAACTCAATCCCTGACTCATAAACAAGCAATTATAAAGTATTCCATTAACTTCAGCATTTACCCATATTGCACCCAGTTTAAGAATTACTGATCTAGACTGCAAAATCAGGTGACCAGTAAATGCCACTTTCTTTTTTATGTCCCTTTGGGACCTTCTAATGAAGAGAAGGACGAGGGGGGACATGATAGCAATGTTCTCAGGGGCTGCCACAAAGAAGAGGGAATCAAGCTATTCTCCAAAGCAGCTGAAGACAGGACAAGAAGCAACGGATGGAAACTAATCAAGGAGAGAAGCAACCTAGAACTAAGGAGAAACTTCCTGAATGGACAATTAATCAGTGGAGCAACCTGCCTCCAGAAATTGTGAATGCTCCAACACTGGAAGTTTTTAAGAAGAGACTGGAAAGCCATTTGTCTGAAATGGCATAGTGTTTCCTGCCTGAACAGGGGATTGGACTAGATGATCTCCAATGTCCCTTCCAACTTCATTATTATTATTATTATTTGCAGCCCAGATGTAGCATCTTCAGAAGATAAATTTTATAGGTCATAATAGCATGGTAGATTTAGACCTGGTAGCCAGATATATTCTACAGGCAATACAAAGTGGAGTAAAATTTGGACATAATTTATGAGTCACGTTTATGCCTTCATCAGAAGCAATGTGTCACTCTCATTAATTTCTGGGCTTATTTTAATTACAGGGCAAAAGCTGAAACCCCATCTTGTGGGCATCATTTTGAAGTTTTGAGAAGTGAAAATTGGCAATGTCATAATATAGGCAGGCTGCAATTATTTTTTATGATGGGTGAGAGTATTATCCTGGTGCAAATTGCATGAATGAATGCCGTGGTATTGGTGGAAAGGACTTGTCTTGATGTTCTCCCTTACTTTTATAACAGAGGCTTTTTATAACAAGTAAAATGTGATTATTTTTCATAGGAAAGACTAATAAAATTAAAAAAGAGGAGACAAGAAAATGAGACAATTCCCTCTCAGTGATCTTTGCCATAAATGTGCTTCTTTTGTTCTTCATTGGCCAATTATGTGTTCTTTCCATAGTAACCACAAAATGAAAGCAGCTCAAAAAGGATCATTTAATTACAGAGAGCCTTATTACTTCTTTATTAAACTCAACCTGTCAGAGTGCTGCAATGTGTATGGCTCCAAAGAGCTTCAAGTTTACATTCTCAGTTTGTCTTTTCTCAATTTTTCCACAGGATCTCCCCCTCATGCTGTTATCCTCCACAACTGGAACGATACTTCTAGCGATTTCTGGTGAGCATTTAGAGGCCACCAATTTGGAAAAAAACTACTTCAGAACAAAGAAATTAAATTTGAGCTTTGAGCTTTAAAACTTCCTTTAACAAGCAAAGAAAGGTCTGAAATGTTTAGCCCTGCCAGAAATGGGGCAGAGAGGGATTTGATGTAGTGGGAAACTGCGAGTTCTAGTCCCACCTTAGGCCCAAAGCCAGCTAGGTGACCATAGCTCTTAAAAGAGGCAATGGCAAATTATAGGTGGTTCTCGATTTATGGTCTTAGCGAGCATTTGGAGTTACAATGGACCTCCCCAAAAAGCTACTTATGACATAATTTTGATGATATTCCAAAGGAAGGAGCCACCACAGAGAAGTCCCTTCTTCTGGGTCTCACCAGATACAGTATACCTCCTTAGGAGACAGGACCCACAACATTCCTTGCCTCCCCGTTCAGGTAGATGAAACTGGGAAGAGATAGTCTCTCAGATAACCTGGTCCCAAGCTATGTAGGACTTTAAAGGTGACAACCAGCACCCTGAATTACACCTGAAAGCAAATCAACAGCTAATGCATCTCCCATAGGAGAGGTAAAACATGTGCACACCTGGGTCTGCACATAATCATGTGGGCCATTGAATTTTGAACCAATTTGAACCAATTTGAAATTCTGGGTGCTTTTAGTCCAGGAAAGGATGTAACTGGTGCACAACCCGCAGTCGTACAAAGGCCCTCCTGGTCCACTTAGCCACAACTGCTACCTGTTCCTCAAGTAGGAGTCACGAGTCCAGGAGGAGCCCAGATTATGTACTGGGTCTGTTTGGGGGAGTGCCATACTTTCCAAGGTGGCAATTCTCCATGGACTAAAGAAGCCCAAATCCAGAGCCATTCAGTATTTGTTTTAAAACCTAGATTATCTGCTTTAGTTTATGCACCCTTGTGGAAATGCTCATATTAAGATCTAGATATAGAGACCAAGAAAAGGAAGCAATTTTCATTTTGTTTAGTGTTAATGGGAAAACAAGCGTTTTAAAATGTCATATATTTAATTTTCTTCCTCTATTTGATTACAGAGGATTCCAAAACAACTCTTTCTCTAATTAAATTGTTCTTACAGGGGTAAATCAGCAGAAGGAACTTTTAGAATGGTACTTCATGTTGGAATCACCTTTTTCAAAAGAGCAGAATTTAAAAATCACAAAACAAAAAAAAAATGAGATTTGTATTTCAGTCCTCCATCCCAAGATATGCTATAAGGTGATCCAGATTTATTTTTGCATGACAAACCTTAACAGAATATTTTCTATTTGCTGTAGTTGAATAAATTCTAAGTGAGTTTGTCGTTTTGAAAAAAAATTGTTCCCATAGGATTGTTGTTCTATTATTGAATGCAAATCTTTAATTAGTTCTCCTTTTTTCCCCTTTGGCAGTGATTTTTCAAAATATGGAAGATGATGGATTTTTGTGAAATAGTTCTATAATCTTTCTTGCAATATCTTGCAATTACCTTATAGTATAGTTATTTAACTATAGTTAATAGTTCCTCCTCCTCTATGACCTCCATATTTGTGTATGTGTTTTTGTAAATGTATATTTGTTTGCCAGTACAATTATGGAATAAAACCCAGTGTTATGGATTTAGTCTTAAACTCAGAATGCAGGGATTATGTCAAATGAAATCAAAAGTTTGTGACAGCTCCCTGAAAATATTTCCTTCTAACTGGCAATCACAGAATATTTGTTTCCCATAACAAATACTGCTAGCCTAAGAGGACTTTTTACCATGTGTTTGTCCTCCAAAAGCTGTCCCTACCAAAATAAAAACAAGATTTACTATTCATGTCTAAAACGAGCCAAAGAAAGGGCGGAATCTAGATCATGAATTAGAGTTAGTGGTTAGCAAAATCTAATGAAGAGACTTGGATATGCCTTTCATTACAATGTCTGAATCAATTATGACTCAAATGTTTCTGTGCCATCAGGCTTGCACAATGCTGCGAGAAGCATAGTTGATGGGTGGCCATACAAAGAAATGGCTAATTCAAGACTGGAATTAACCTTTAATTGTGAATACATTTCAGAAAAAAACATGGCA
>NW_015386780.1:287855-295799 GCF_001527695.2 Protobothrops mucrosquamatus | reverse complement strand
TTAGCAAAATCTAATGAAGAGACTTGGATATGCCTTTCATTACAATGTCTGAATCAATTATGACTCAAATGTTTCTGTGCCATCAGGCTTGCACAATGCTGCGAGAAGCATAGTTGATGGGTGGCCATACAAAGAAATGGCTAATTCAAGACTGGAATTAACCTTTAATTGTGAATACATTTCAGAAAAAAACATGGCATTTTAGTTTATCAGATTGAACAAAGGGACTTCTTTCTTCATCAATAGTTTTACTGAAACAAATTGTTTCATAATGTTTCAGCACATTTTATTTATATTCTATTCAATTTCTAAGCTGCCCACTTCAAACAAGAGACTTTGGGTCATGAACAACAACAATTACAATATACAAAATTAAATACATATGGCAGCTGAGAAAAAAATGTTATCATGGATGTTAATGTAAGCAGGAAACGGGACCCCATGCCTGAGGGCACAAAACAAGGTCTTTGATGCCTTACACAAGGTCCACAGGGTTGCAGTCATCCTCATCTCTGAAGGGACAATGTCCCAGAAGGCAGGGGTTATGGCAGAGAAGGTAGGCCAATATTCCTTGGCATGCCCAGCCTGCCAGACCAAATTGGACAGGTAGAAACCATTGGGAGAAGACCCTCAGGTGACTCCATCCCAAACTATTTATTGTTTTATGAGTTTCAAGGAACTGAATCCAGTTTATCCATTTCCCTTTCAGATGTGCTATTTTTCCTCATACAATCGTTTTGTGTCTGTCTGTCTGTGTCTGTTTGTCAATCACTCTATCTATCTATCTATCTGTCTGTCTGTCTGTCTGTCTGTCTGTCTGTCTGTCTGTCTGTCTGTCTGTCTATCTACCTATCTATCAACTGTCTATTTGGTTTGTTCGCTGCCCATCTCACCTTGGACAGCTTACAAACATTAAAAACAACAAAACATTGAACAATCCACCATCAGTCAATTGCAAAAGGCAGATTTACTTGGAACAGCTTACATCCTGCGACAATATCTGTAACACCATCAAACATCCATATCTGCCTATCACAGGTCCTTGGGAAGGACTCAATAGATGGACCAAAATGCCATATCCAGTCTGAATATCTAATTGACTATGAGACAAACCATAATAATAATTTACAATTAAAAAGATAGAACACAAGGAGCAGGATACGCAAGAGGGTAGATGGGATCTTGTCTTAATCCATTACCCTTATTGTTATGCAGTTTTCATGGTATATGTACACATCAATATACACATCAATGTGTGTATAAATAGTATGTGAATGTGTGTATGTGCGTATGCAGTGGTGGGATTCAGCTGGTTTGCACCACTTTGGCAGAACCAGTAGCTAATTTTTTCTTGCCCAGGCTCAGAACGGATTTCCGGAAGCAACATCCACACAGAGAACCAGTTGTTCACATATTTGAATCCCACCACTGTGCGTATGCACTCACATGTGTCTGTGTGTATATTTCCTCTACTTTGTGCTACTAATTTGTGTAAAAGCATTAATGGACATGTATGAAGGACTTATAATCCATTGGCCAATAACTAAAATAGTGGAACTTTTTGCTACTTTAATATGATAACCAACCCACCGACATAAACAATTTTAGCTGATCTTGAAAAGTTAAGCAGGATGAGATTTAGCTAACACTGGATAGAATACAATCAGAACTATAGCTAGAGGGGAAAGTCATGAAACATTCTACAATACAGCATTGCAAACCAGTTAAATATTGTTGCTAAGACAACTACATGGATATGTCCAAGAATTCACCAAAATTCAAGCCCAACTTGGGGGCAAAGTCTTTGCTAATTTGGTAATCATAGGTGTTCAGTGACATGGACTTAGGTTATCTGAGGATTCCAAATAAAAGTCTTGTGGCTGCATATATTTGTGACTGAACATTGTGTATCTTGGGTACACAAAACAGAAGCTAAAAAACAAAATGTAAGACTTTCATTATCTAATGAATTGCAATTGTTTGGTTCTATCTGGACAATCTTGTCAGTTATTTAATAGCTCATCCACGTGTCAACCTGAACTAGATAAAGAAGGAATGAATTTGAGTTTAAGAACTGCTGAAGCTTCTAACTGATACTGCTAGAAAATTAGCTCTTATCTGGAGTTAGGCAGTGAAATAATAAGATGCGATAACTGACTGTCTAGATATAAAATCAGCTTCATGTCTGCACATCCTGCTCAAGTCAAGAAAAAAACCCACAGTGCCATTTGGTTCATCAGGATTTATGGCACATGAGTTTCTTGCTTGATGGAAATTCTGTTTGTCTCTATACACAAAGGAGACAGATGTGCCACATTAATAAGTGATCTGTGGTGCTGTTAACATCAGTTTGCCTAGAAACAGTTAGCCGCTGCATACTAATCCCACCAAAAGAAAAGATACATATGTTTGGATAGGCTTCTGAAACAGCTGCATTGCCACCTGTCTCAGTTTGATGAGGACGTTTTCTACACTTTATGGCTGTCACCTCAAATCTTGCATCAGATAGCTGTAGGGTTGAAACAATGGCATTTCTCATTTTTATTATCAGCAATGCCCATGGAATAAAACCACAAAGACATTGCCCTGAAATGGCTTTTCTTTTGCTTTGTGTATTTCATCTGTGAACATCATAGTTTTTGTTTTTACACTTAATGTTTTGCAATATTCTGGCCAGACAGAAGTATTTCTGTAAACCTTTAAAGAGATTATTTTACCCTGTATGAGCCATAAACCACTTGTGGAAGGCCTAGTTGCTCTTTTTCTGTTACACATTTTCTATTTATCTGAAGTCTTACAACTGCATGTGACTCTTGGCCCCTCTTTGCAGCTCTTCGGTCTGCTTCCAACTACACCACTCAGGTTTAGTAGCACAGGAGCTGAAAACTAAGGGTATTTGGGACAAGAAACATACTCACAGGTATATTATAAAATACTAAATATGTTTCACGTTACTTAAAAATACCCTAAAGTGGGAGAAGAAAAGCTGAGGTTCACAAAAACAAAAATTGGTCTTTCATATATATGAGACACAGCCTTGCCTATTTTGCCTTAACAATTGGTCCACCACATGCCTCACTATACCCAAGTTAAATGTAGATTATGGGCACCAAATTGTTGGCTATATTTGGTTTTAAGATCACCTTCTGTCACTCTAAGGCAGGGGTGTCAAACTTGCAACATCACATGACGTGTCGCAACGTATCACAACTTTTTTGCCATTGCCGGCAGTGGGGTGGACGCGGTTTCGCTATGATGCATCCGGCCCACGGGCCGGCAGTTTGATACCCCTGCTCTAAACCCTAAAATTCCCATCAGCTTTGATCATTTCATCAGCCAACAAGGCTGGCTGGAGAATTCTGGGAGTTGAAGTCCACAAATCTTAAAATTGCCTAAATTGGGTAACCCTGAGCTAGAGCATTTGGTTCATAATGGTTCAACACAATATGCAAATCTAGAAAATGGATTCACATGATATGAGAAGTATATTGTGTAGTATTCTGTCAATGGGCCCGAATACAAACTATACATTTTGAATTTCAAATATTTGTTTGAGCCTGTGCTTCTATCCTGACTCTCTCAACCTGAGGACTTTCAGATCTGTGAACTGCAAATTCCATTCCAACCTAGCTCAAGAAGACGTTGATGATCATTTTGAAGCAGTTTCACTTACTGTACATGGAAACAAGGTCCTTTAATCTGCCATTCTGCTAAAAGATCAACAAAAGAAAAAAATAACATACAAAATAATCCTACAAAATTTGAAAAATGCTTCAAACAACACTATTAAAATTGTTGACGAACAGAGGATGCATGTGAAATGAAAAGCAAAATTCTTTATGTGTCTAAAGTATGCCACTGAGTCATATGAAACCTATTTCCAAGTCCACCCTATTAGTAGGAGACATCATCTCATGGAACAAAGCTGGTAATTTTACTAAATCTTGTTTTTAACAGAGGTAATTTTATATTTTTGATACAAACGTTGTTGCTAACAACTATATCCCAAGGTCATTTATCTGTATCTATTATTGTTGACTGTGTGAATATGGCTGGTAGTACCAGAAGGCTATCTTCATGTTAACCTATAGCAGCTCTATTGTCAGCCATGCTGATCGGGAATTATTGAGAACAGCAGCCAAGCACATCTAGAGGGTGCAAAGCTGGAGAATACTGATACAGCATTTGCATAATCTCTTTCAATTATAACACATGTGATATAAACTTTTAAGCTGATCTTTCTATCTGATGCAGGAACAAAGATAACCTTTCCTTCATGCTTCAATGCACTGTCTATAACTCTGTCTGAAAATTGAGAACTGCACAAACAATGCTGCTGATCTTATGTCAGCGAATGGAATGAAATGCAGATAATTAGTCTAGCCTTTCCAACTATTTTGAATGTAACCATCATCAAAAGAAAAATAAGGCAAGAAATAGTAAAGGGAAAAGGCAGAAAGGAGACCCAGCAACAGCAAAAGACTANGCACTGTCTATAACTCTGTCTGAAAATTGAGAACTGCACAAACAATGCTGCTGATCTTATGTCAGCGAATGGAATGAAATGCAGATAATTAGTCTAGCCTTTCCAACTATTTTGAATGTAACCATCATCAAAAGAAAAATAAGGCAAGAAATAGTAAAGGGAAAAGGCAGAAAGGAGACCCAGCAACAGCAAAAGACTAGACTCAGCAATGATTGGATCTTGTATTAGTTCTATTGTTGCATTACTCCACTGGATTGACAATTAGTTTGCTTCTTTTTACCACCGGTCTATCAAACACTACTATCATAGAAATATCCTAGCTCAAATAAGAATGGGTTGACTAGAAATGTAAAAGAAAAACATGGAGCAAATGTGCAAGATCCATTGAAGTGGAGATCTGCTGTGACATGATCAGCACCACTGAACAAACTCAGCTAGGATTGATCATTTTTAGTCAAATACAAACATATTTTGCTTGAAGACAGATTATGCATCTGATACTGAATCCATTATAAACTCATATCTGGAGGTTGCTTAACCTATCCCCTGTGCCAAGGAATACCACAGTCTAAGCCACATGTTGGTCAGTGCATAATACAATTAAGTGCAACTTTTTCCTTCCTTTAGAACAGTGTTTCTCAACCTTGGCAACTTCCAGAATTCCTCAGCTAGCATGGGAAATTAACTTTGGAGAGATGAAATCCACACATTTTAAAGTTGTCAAGGTTGGAAAACACTGCTTTAAAGAATTCAGTGTAACTAGGGGTGGGGTGGGATACAAGCATACTGGCCAGGGCATTTATGGATTGTGAATTATGAGCTGCAACTGATTGCTACAGAGTGTTTTCATTTTTGTCCGATACTCCATACCTGTATAGTTCTTCCACAGTTTTCTCAAAAATACCTTTATTCTGCTAATGATATTGTAGTTCTTACTGCATCTTGGCTTCATCTCAGATTTTCAGCAGGACAAATCTATGTCTGTCTGTCTGTCTGTCTGTCTGTCTGTCTGTCTGTCTGTCTGTCTGTCTGTCTGTCTGTCTGTCTGTCTGTCTGTCTGTGCATCTATCCGTCCATCCATCCATCCATCCATCCATCCATCCATCCATCCATCCATCCATCCATCCATCCATCCATCCATCCATCCATCCATCCATCTATCTATCTATCTATCTATCTATCTATCTATCTATCTATCTATCTATCTATCTATCTATCTATCTACCTATCTATCTACCTATCAATGTATTTTATGTTGCTTTGTCACTTGAATTCTAAACAGCACCTAGCAGCATTTCTTAGCTGTATTTATAAACTTAATGGTATTGCTATTATGTTTTTTATCTTTGTCCAAGCACTTTAAATTTTAGTTGTTCTTTTAGTATGTAGATTAGACTATTGGTACAGTGGGAAGACTTTAAAGTTAGTATTGAATGTAAATGTTGTTGATCAGTGACCAAAATAAATGAAGATGATGCTCCAGCAGCAAGTGCAAAATGTTAACATTGCAATGATTATAAAAAACAAACTTATCCAGCAGAACATTCTAGTAATTCATTCATCATACAGTAGAAGACCATATTATAGCCAGAAAACATAACACCATAGATCATTACAATTTACCTTCATATATCCTGGGTAGCACTAATTACTTATGTCTTGTATATATTGAAAAAGGCACATTTTCAGAAGTTTTTTGAATATTAGAAATGAAGGTGTGGACATTATTCCTGACATGAAAGCAAATATTCTGGTAAGAGCTAATATCTTATTGTCTAACTCAGTTTTTTTTTAAATACCTTAAATTTGCATATGAAATTTAAACTAGGCTCTGATTTTAATTTTTGAGAAAGGTTCATATTTCATAATGAAGTATGACCATCATTCATAGATTAATGAAAACTCTACCTACATACATGACTGAGATATCTATATATAAGCACCTCTATATATTCCCTTCCCTTTCTGATTAATTAATTTTTGTTAATTAATCTCTATTAACTCTCTCTCTCTCTCTCTCTCTCTCTCTGTGTGTGTGTGTGTGTGTGTGTGTATGAATGTCAAAATATAGTAATATACTGGTAGTAGAAAAAATATTTTTTAACCACGAACCTTAAATCTTTGCAATAGAGAATGACAGTCTCCTCATGGAGGTTGGCCTTGCATTTTTTTCTCAAACCAGAGTTTCAAAAGCTTATCCGAAAAATGTATTTGTACTGGAGTCAAGCTGACATAGTGTGTTCTCCAATAATTGGTGGTAAATGTTTAAAACATTGTTATTTAGCATAGCTTTCTCTGTTGCGCTTGGTATATAGAGCTCATAACCTCACTTCTTATTCACTGTTGGACTGGCCCAAAGCTATCATTATTTCTGTTTATTTGTTGACATTTCCAGTGAAATTTCCAGCAATGCAGCAAAGTTTTGCTTGATAGTAATTATTTTAAATACCCTGGGTTTGAGTCTTATCTGGTTATAGATATTGAAGTTTTCCTTCCTTCTTTCCTTCCTTGCTCTCTCCCTCCCTTCTGTGAGAAACCACATAACTGCAACTGTGCTTACCAGCTTACTTCAGTTTGCCCTTGCTTCACAGATCTGCAAAGATTGTAAATGCTGTCATTGGTTGCAAAGTTATTTTTTCATCACTTTCATAATTGCGAAAGGTCCCTGTAACGAGACAGTTGTTAAGCAAAGACTATCTTTAAGTATAACTACTGAATTAAATAATAGAGATGTACAATATATTAGCTATCTCTGAAAAATCACTAATAGACATGTGATGATTTGGCTGTTAATAATCACTCTGCATGAATGCAATCTATTGCATATTAATTGCGTCTTTGATTTTTACCCTAGCTATTTTTGGTATTAGAGAAATACATTCTTTTAACCTAAAGATTTTTTTCTCTTGGATATTATGTTACATCATATTCCAGTAATTTACAGCTTTTTCTTTCAAAATAATAAACTGGTAAGCTCTGCTGAAACTTAATATTCTGTTGCTTTGGTTATTTATAATATGATATTTGATTTTCCTTTTCTTAATTCAGAACAGAATCGCTTTCTAGTGCATGTATTTTGTTTTTATTTTGTTCACTCCAAGAGCCCACCTATAGTCTTTATCAGGGCTTTTTTCCCTCATAGAATGCCTAGAACGGAGTTCCGGCACCTTTTTTGGATGGAACCTTGTAGGGTAGGCAAGGCGGGTTGTATGACATGTGTGAGTTCCGGCACCTTTTTTTTTTTTTTTTTAGAAAAAAAGCACTGGTCTTTATATTAAATGAAGGCAGTTTTTAAAGATCAGATAATTTTATGACTACAGCCTTCAAAATGCCTCTTGAAGAAATAAGGGATAGCCCTTGTGCAAATCGCCAACATGGAGCTGATTCAATACTTCTCTTAATTTGTAAATAGTAGTAGTATGTATGAGTTGTTTAAATAATGGCATCTATACCCTATT
>NW_015386780.1:278728-286879 GCF_001527695.2 Protobothrops mucrosquamatus | reverse complement strand
GCACTGGTCTTTATATTAAATGAAGGCAGTTTTTAAAGATCAGATAATTTTATGACTACAGCCTTCAAAATGCCTCTTGAAGAAATAAGGGATAGCCCTTGTGCAAATCGCCAACATGGAGCTGATTCAATACTTCTCTTAATTTGTAAATAGTAGTAGTATGTATGAGTTGTTTAAATAATGGCATCTATACCCTATTTCATGGCAATGATGCATGATTTCCATGTGCAATTAATGCTAGTCTTAGAAGATGACAGACACACTGCCTAGCAGTCTGAACCAGGAACTCTTAGTCCCTCCAAGCTGAATAGGGACTGATATTGTCAATTTTCCTACTAAATTAAATAGAAATGAAAATAGACAGTATTGGTCACACAGTTCAGTGATACCAACTTTACAAGTGCAGATATGCTGTTAGAACAATTTATTTCAGCTGTGAATGAACAGCAGCGGATCGAGTGGGGTGTGCAAGAAAGCTCCATGTTATAGTTTTGTGAGATTTGCCAGAACAGACTTTGTGGCAGCAGGAATCATAGCACTCAATGGCTTTCACTAAAAGTAGTTATATGTTTCTGAAAGCTGCATTAAAAAGTGGAGAATCGTTTATTTATTTATTTTTAAAAAAATTCAAATTGCTTCTTAACTTGTTTAACTTCTTGGAAGCCTGAGTTAATGTTTCATTAAAACACCTGGAAACTCAGAAGATGTCTGATGTTTTTTGTTATTGACAATTCTAGTGGATTCATTATTATTTTCTGAAAATAATGCAAAAGAAACTCAGAAGAGTAATAGTAATGAGCAAATGAAAGACTCTGTTACATGTTGAGTTCTTTCCCATTGTCATGTTAACATGCATTGTTCCAGGCCACAAGTTAGCAAAATTGACAAAGAAAAAAAAATAGCTGCCCTACTATCCAAGCGCTAATGTCTTTCAGTAATGAGGCCGATAAATATTTACGTTAGTGTGAAAACAACCATAAATTGGTCTCCTGAATCTGTGCTGGGGAGGGTTTGCATAAGTGCAAGTGGGTTTCCGGAATGGAGAAATTAGCTATATGTCAGAATGCACTAGTGTCAGAGTCCTAGACCTGTTCTTTTAAATACAAAACGAGGATCAGTAACTTATATCTAAAATACTGAGAGATTGCTCACACACATCCTATGGCTGCAGGATCAAACAAGAGGGAATTCCTCTAGTTTCAGCCTCCAGTTTCTTCATCACGTGTTTGACCAATCAGTTGAACATTTTTTTTAAGCCACAGGTATAGCACTATTCCTGAAGACTGCTAGACCCATGTTTAGAAATAGGCTAACTGAGAAGTCACAGGTATAGCAGAGAAGCTACAAGAAACATTAAGTAGCCAACAGAATTTCTTTACCTGAACTTCTGTACAGTATAGGATAAAAAACCAGAGAATACTAGCTATGTTGTAATATATAGATCTGATACTTTTCAAAAGACTTCTGATTCATGCATTAAAGCAGGTCACACACCCTTTCAAAGAGTGCTAACTTCATCTATATAAAGGACATGTGTAATGACTGACCAAAGCACAGGTCAAATAATGAATTTGCAGTGACCTTTATGAAAAAATGTGTCCCATTTCTTCAACAACATGAGTCAAAGTGGCTGTGGAATGCAATGTCCAATAACCACAGAGGAGAAAGGCCATCCATAATATCTAAAGTCATCAATAGAAGTTGAGCAGATCCCAGCCCTTGACTGCTGGCATGAAATATGTGGCCACAGTCAAAATGGTGTTGGGACATAAGAGAAAACACTATTTTAAAACTCAATAGCTAAATATGAATACAATCTGCCTCTGAGAGCTAGCACTATACTTTGTTAGCAGGGTATCCTTATGCTATGGTTAGAGAGATATGAAGATGAATCCATAATTCAGTACAGTGAACTGGTCAATACATCACACTATGCAATAACACAGATGGGTTAGTAATGATAAGAACCGTGGATAACTAGGCTCAATCCCCATGACCCACTTAGGCAATGGGATAGCTTTTTGTGATGCCATAANCGCCGCCGCCGCCGCCGCCGCTGACTCGAGTATAAGCCGAGGGGGGCATTTTTCAGCCCCAAAAATGGGCTGAAAAACTCGGCTTATACTCGAGTATATACGGTAGATGTTGAGCAACTGCTACAGCAGTTATAATGCAATAACAGATTGCATTTTTAAAACAATAATGGTTTTTAAACTTTCTACCTCTTATTAATTTAAACTGAATCCTACCATGGGAGATTGATCAGGTAGCACACACAGAATTCTTAAATGCCTTCTTATCCAGGCCCTAGCAAGGCTGCTGATATTGGAAGACTTTGCAGAAACTGATTAAGTCCTGAAGCAGTATTTGCAGATTTGGTTATATCTGGTGAAATCTAATTTTTAGCTACTTAGAAGAGCAATAACCTGAAGTCTGTAGACTTAAGCATGAACTCTTGGAACATTCTAGTCTCAGCAAAGCCAGTTTGCATATTTTAATCTTGAAGCAAAAGCTTTGTATTACACAGCATTGTTCTGTGGGATACAAGTGGTGATATTCTATAGGCTTCTTTAAGAACATATCTCATCCCCAGACATTAGGGCCATCTTGTTGGAGGTCCAATTCAATGAAATTAACTCTTCAAGACTTCAGGACCTCCTGGCCAATAGCAGCACATAAGATGTAGATTGACAGTTAAGCATTTATTCTCTTCCTCTTTCTGGTTATCATTTTGCTTCTTATTTGTCTCTAGGAATTTCAGTCACTTCTTTCTATCTTTCTTCTCAGGCACATACTGTAGGTCTAAGGGCACACAGGTGTATTTTCTGGATTGTGGGGCCCTATGCTCAGTTACTCATACTCTGGTCATCTTCTGCTTGGATTACTGTCCCATCCTCTACATGGGCTACCCTTGAAGAATATTCAAAAGCTTCAATTGGTCCAGAATGTAGCAGCATGGACAGGAGGCACCTAGTTGGCACATGTAACACCATTTTTATGTGAGTTGCACTGGCTGCTGATTTGCTTCTGGGTGCAATTCAAGATGTTGGTTACTACCTTTAAAGTCCTTTATGGCATGCATCCAGGATACCTATGGAATCACCTTTCTCCAATGGGATTAGCCCATCCCACTTATTTGTCAGAAGGGGCCTACTGCAGATCCTATCAGCCAAGGAATTTTGGCTGGTGGGATCCAGGAGAAGAACCTTTTCTGCCATGGCTCCTGCCCTTTGGAACATCTTGCTACAAGAGGAAAGATTCACTCCTTGTTTTTTAGCCTTCAGGAAAAGCCTTAAAATGCTGGCTAGCCTGGGGTCCTGAAGGAGAAGCTATTGGCTGGAGGTGGCTGGTGCACTAACAGAGAAGGACCCCCTGGTGCACTAGTACAGAAGATACCCCCATCTCTTCCTTCCAAACCCTTGGTTTTTTTTTTTAGCTTACTTTAATTTTTGTAATTTTAATCAGGTTTTATATTTATAACTATAAAGTATTTACATGTTTTCTCTTGTAACCCCCTCAGAGATGCTATGAACTGCGATATGGATTGCAAATAAATTTGATAAATAAAATAGAGCACTTTTTGATTGTTTCCTGATTTGTATTTGTGTCAGAAACACCAGGGCACTTCCGGGTTGAAAGGATTGTTTCCTGACAGGACATAACTATCTTGGTGAAAGGCTTGGCCTATACATATAATAAATTTCCTTTTATCGTTCTATATCCTGCTTTACTAGTCNGGGAATACATTGACTTCCAACACATATTCAGCAGTGTTTTCTCAATATTTGGGTTATTTCAAGTGCTGTGATTGGACTGCTATTTTGTAGACTGTGATTCGCTTCCCTTCCCTGTTCCCCAGCTATTTCTAGCCCTTGCTAGCTAGTACAACAGGAGCGACCGGTTCCATTTTTGTTGCATTGCCTAAGGCTGTTTGGGTCTCATTTAAACATACCCTATTTAAGTACCTATTTTGTGGAAAGTCCTGCTATTGCATGATTTGCCTGGGTTGAGATATGGCTCTGTATGCTCTTATAGGTGATTCTGGATGGTTGGTTTCAAACATGATTGTTCTCAATTGCCTAGTAGATTAAGGTCAATTCCTTAGAGCAGCTTGAGCTCTTTGTTTCCCATGTTGCTCCCAGCTGAAACTGGGAGACATTTCAGAATTGAATGCAGTTGATTGATAATGGGCTAGCCCAGGGGTAGGCAACCTTGGCTCTTTTATGACTTGTGGACTTCAACTCCCAGAATTCCTGACTTAGCATGGCTGGTTCAGGAATTCTGGGTATTGAAGTCCACAAGTCATAAAAGAGCCAAGGTTGCCTACCCCTGGGCTAGACTAATATTCAGCCTAGATCAGGGGTGTCAAACTGCCAGCCCACGGGCCGGATGTATCATGTCAAAACTGTGCCCACCCCATTGCTGGCAATGAAAAAAAAGTCACGATACGTTGCGACACATCACGTGATGTTGCGAGTTTGACACCCCTAGCCTAGATGATAACCTCCTAAAGGCCTTATAGTTACTTTGCTCCGTCTCCTTCCCATCCATGTGGGGAAGACAGGCCTCACTGGTTGGTTCCTGGTTGGATTGGTCTACTGGTGCTTCCCTTCTCTTTTTTTCGAACTGTTCTCTCTTCACTCGTCCTTCGGTTTCCTTTGTGTTTGCATGGATGGATGTTTTCACCACCAGTTCCTACATTACTTTCTTTGACAATAACATAGATCCTTTTTTATTATTATTATTATGGTACCATCTCATGCCAAGTTTTTTGTTTCTTCCTTTCCTGTAAGACCACAAAAAACTTTGAACAAGGACAAACTCACAATTCAGCCCCCTAAAACAAGTAGGAAGGGGAAGAAAACCCTTTAGAAGTGTGGGCAGGAGGCGGGAAAGCAAGAACAACATATTTCATCCAACCTGGACAGAAAATGAAGGGTGCCTACCTGGTGATAAGAACAACGAATTGAGCACAAGCTTCTGGAGGTGAGGGTAGCTCACTGACTTAATGGGGCCTTTGGTGGATCAACTGCAAGTTGTTTTTATTTAAAGTAATTCCTGATCAATAGAAAACATAATATCCCGGCAGTCCAGGATGAAATGTAGGCATAGAGCAACACCAGCTGCTGGAGGGAAGATGCTTTCCAAAACTGGGGCTGCTACTAGAATGGATTGAAGTACTGGAAACCATCTGCTCTGAAAGGCTTACCAGAGCTTGGGTTGTAAAACAATTTTGAATTAAAGATGAAGATTGAATGGAATGGATTTGCAATGGGCTGGGAATAGGAGGAATTGCTGTCCTCTGTTCTGGCCTCAGGAAGTGGTGAATGGCCCACCTTGGTGATGTACTGAACAGTCTTAAAAAAATCCTTTGTTACATCAAAATTAAACTTGATGGCTATCTTGCATGCTGTACTGTAGTGTGTTTCCTTTTGGAATCATGTAGTCATTTGTCAAATTAGAAAGTGTGCATGTCTTTATTAAATTTCTGTCTTAATGATGCAGTGACTGAGGGCAAATTATACTATAATAAAAAGTTAAAAATGCTAAAAAAAATTAAAATTATAAAAACTGAATAGTGAAGTTAAAAGTATTTAATTACATCAGCTTTATAGCAGTGTTTGATCTTTTTTTCTGATACAATTTTTGTCATGGATATGATCTATAAAACTTCCTTGACAATATTGTTGACAATGCAATCAGACAGTAGATCAGTCCAGCTTTTCTTGGCTATTGTACCCTACTCGAGGTTCATTCCTCCATTGTGGTCACTAGGCATTTTCCTCCATAGCTATTTTGACTTGAACTGCAGAAAAAAAAACCTGGACACCTGCCTCCAGAAGTGGAACAGCAGAAATGGAACAGAAGTTGTGAATGCTCCAACACTGGAAGTTTTTAAGAAGAGACTGGACAGCCATTTGTCTGAAATGATATAGGTTTTCCTGACTGAGCGGGTGGGGGTTGGACTCCAAGGTCCCTTCCAACATCATCATCGTTGTTGTTGTTGTTGTTGTTATTATTATTATTATTATTATTATTATTATTATTATTATTATTATTATTATTATTATTATTATTATTATTACATGGCTTTCAAACATGCATCTCTCATTGAAGTATCTGGCGAATGCACTATTCAGGCATTATGTAAATGGATCTTGTATTTGTTTGAAAAAGTACCATACCTGCTTTTTCAATATGGATCTAATACTCTTTTGAAACAATAGGTTTTTAAAAAACAAAGTTGCATAATTTGTATCCTACTTGATCCCACTAACTCCAGACAGTTATTCAGATCAATAAGTTGTATTTAATTTTACAAATAATGACTATGTATCTATTCAGATAGAAGCTCCATTGTCTGGGACTTTCTTTGTGTTGGTACGAATAAAGTCCTAAAAGGCCTGGGTCCTAAGCAGACTGGGACCTCTGCCTCCTCGTTGTTGTTGTTGTTGTTGTTGTTGTTGTTTTTAAAAAATAATAATTGAAGTTTGTTACATTTCAACAGCTCTTTTACCAGCCCTGTTTCTCCATTTATATGTAACACATACATTGGCAACATCTTTTTCTTTCGATGTCTTCATGATGTCACTTTCATCTCATGAAGGCCCATGGGTCAGCCTTAAATTGTACTGGTATTCAAGTAGTGTTTTTTTTCATATGTGGACATTGTCTTAGGATAATCGTAAGATATGTCAACTCTGTACAGTTTTATTAACTATTATAGTGGAGGGAAAGGCAGCAACATGAAACAGACAGTAAAGGCTGGGTCAAGATCATGAACACAATGGCTTCCGGTTTGAGACGCCGACTTCGTCGGAGGCTTCCTTTAAAGTCTCCCTCCCGGGGCTGCGTTAGAGCCGTGCCGACAGCATAAATCAGCTGTCGGGCGGCTTGAAACTAACCTCCTGGGCTAAAGGAGGTGGGGGAGCCGCTCCGGATAGGTGTTGAGCTCCCCAAGTTCCTTGAGGAATTTGGGTGAGAGCCCCACTGGAGTCCGGAGCCATCTCCGCACCCCGGGCAGACCTCACCGCGTGCGAGACAAGAAGTCGCGCTCGCTGCTGCTTTCAGAAGATGTTCTTTTTTTTGTGAGTACTTATCTTGACAGCCGGTGCTGAACAGGAAAATGGACTTAACAGGGTTTTAATTATAAATTTAACTCTGGAAGATCAAAGAGATCTCCCCCATTCGTCAAAGTGAAAGTGAGGAGGAAAATGGCCGCGGCAGTTGTTTTTTTGCAACAAAGAAAAATTTCCACTTTCCCTTTGGTATAGTGAGGACGGACTTTGTGGATTCTTTTTTTCCTCTGACTTCGGATTTTTAATTTAAAGGACTATTTAAAAGAAATATATAATGGCTTCTAAGTGGACTGGACCTTCTGCTATTCCAAAATTAATTAAAACAACTGTACTTTCATCTTTGCAACCCTCATCGCAGATATCTAAATCTCCTCCCCCCACATCTACTCCCTTCCTCACTTTTCAAAAATTACAAGAAGTGCTTGATGATTATACTGAAAAGCTTATGTTAAAAGTGCAGCAATTTACTGATGACTTGATGAAAGAGTTTAAGGAAGAAATGGTTGGAAAAATAGAAGAGCTTGTCAAAATGCTTGCTGACTCTTTGAATGTAGTAGCTGATAAAGTGCAGGAAGTGGAAACGAAAGCTGAAAATATGAACAAAATATGTGAGGGGGAGATTGAATTGTTACAGGATGAGATTACTATGATGCAATTTAAACAGATGGAGTTTGCCTTGAGAATTCAGGGTCTTCTGGAGGATGGTCAAGAAGATTTGAAGGTAAAAGTGGCCACATCCCTTGCCCCCGTATTGGGGTGTGATTACGGAAAACTTTTTGAAGAAATAGACTCTGCTTATAGAATTAACTCTAGAATTGCAGCACAAAGGAATTTACCAAGGGATGTGGTCATTTATTTTTCCAGGAAGGCCCATCGTAATGAAATTATATGGACTTATTATCAGCAAAGGTTCCAGATTGCCAATCAAGATATAATACTTTTAAAAGAAGTGCCGTATAAAATGCTACAAAAAAGAAAGGAATTTGCTTTCTTGACACAGGAGTTAAAAAATAGACAAATCCCATTCAGATGGAATATACCTACTGGAATTATGGTGACTTTTGATAATAAA